>NW_007248830.1:446434-491851 GCF_000164805.1 Carlito syrichta
AAAAAAAAGAACTGGGGAGCACAAAGTGAACAGATTCAACCGAGATTATACAAGGGGAATGCTTCTGCCAGCAAAGACAAGAGCCATGTTGTGTGTCCTAAGCATTCAGGCCACCCTGAAAGCTGCTCAGAAAGACATTTCAGACAGACCGAAGAAGACATTTCTGAATCTCCATCTTTCTAAAAGTCTTCTCTGCGAAATGGCTTACACTACTTAGCCTGCAACAATTAATTATTTTTCAGGTTTTTATTATGTGCTTGGCTGGCTATCTTGCAAGTCCCCTCCCCATTTCTTGTCACCAGCACATCAATGTGCATTTCTTTACTGTAGAAAGCAAGGGAGCAGAGAGTCATACACAGGGCAAAAGAACCAGAATATTTCTTTTTCTTTTTGGTTTTGCCAGTCCTTTTTTCTATAATAAAGAGCTTGGTACTGGAATTGGTATTTCAATTTCCCTTTCTTCTGTAGGAACCAAAAGGCTTTGTGTAAGGATTGCAATAGGTGGAAAAAAATTGTAGGGGGAGAAGAATATATATTTATGAATTTATACATATGTATTATATACAAAGGAGGACCGCCCCAAATAAAAACCTGGAATTATTTATTGGAAGACGAGATCATTGTAGTACAGGCTTACCCTACTCGATGAGTGTTCTAGGAACCTGTTGGCATTGGTGTATCAGCTAGCTTTGTTGTGAGAGACCGTGTTGCGGAAGAAACGTCCTGAGTTATGGCAAACAGATGACTGGTTTTTCCACCATGACAATGTACCTGCCCACATCTTGCTAAGTGTTCAGCAGTTTTTGACCAGAAACAGCATGACCTCCTTTCCCTACCCTCTCTATTCACCCAATCTCTCCCTGAGTGGTTTGTTTGTTTGTATCTCTGGATGAAAAAAAGCCCTCAAAGGGAAACGTCTTGCTGACATGGAAGAGGTGAAACGGAAGACTGCAGAAGCCCTAAAACACATCAAAATTGATGAGCTCAAAAACTGCCTTGAGCAGTGGAAAAGGCATCTTGATAGGTGTATTGCATCAAATGGAGAGTACTTTGAAGGTGACTAAAGGTTAAACATGTAAGAATAAATACACATTTTAAAAATAAATTAGTTCTGTTTTTTTCTGGTCCTCTCTCATATGTATATATATATATATTTCTGTCTCTATTTATCTATCATCTATCTCTATCTATCAAACGATTTATCTATCTATCTATCTATCTATCTATCTATCTATCTATCTATCTATCTATCTATCTTTACATTTATTGAGGACCTGTTGAATGCTTGTCAGCCATTCACTGAATATTTACTGAATCCCAACCATGGTACTCACAGGCATGGTAAATAAGTATTATTTTCTCACACTGTACACTAGATTGAAGAGAAGTACAGGGAGTGTGAAAATCTAGTCTACTCAGAGAGTTAGTAAGGAGAGGTGAGTATTCTCACTCAGCACGTTCCATCCTTTTGAAAAATTTCAAATCACCCAATTCTTGTTCACTTCTATGCATCCATTCGAATCTTCCAAACTGAGAGGATCAGAGTCGTTTTCTATAAATAATAATCTCAGCAAATTTCTCAGTGATTTGTGCTTTTGCCAAAGCATATTGTGGTTGTGAGAAGCAATGTTGTAGCTGTATTTTGGTGTCTTTCCAACTTCCCACCAACTCTTCAGCTTCCTTAAGTGATCATTACACCAGCCTCAGTGTAACTTATCACTTATGACTGGAGGAGCTTTCAGGAGTGGAGAAGCGATCTCTACAGGCACACCTTGCTCTCAGGCCTTCCCTGGGGCACATATGTGCCAATGCCCAGCACTTCTCAGGAGATGAGGCGAAATCATATCCTTGCAACTGTATTTTGATCAGTGATTTGTAGCTTTTGAGACCCAACAGAGCAATAGACTACAACAGAGTAGCAGAGCAGGAAAATACAAGAAAGGCTTTGGAAAGAGTAGATAAAATTAATGGTATCTACTACCGACAATCCAAGAAAATGGATCTTTAGCATTGACTATCTATGAAGCAGCAAAATGCAATTGAAAAGCATAGAAAATGGCTGAATATTCACAAACTTATTTTAGTAGTCTGGTATAAACCAGAAATGCCATTCATTAATTCAATCTATTTATGAATTCACTGATTTATTTAATTAGTAAATATTTACCAAGTGTTTTCTATGTGTCAGGCTAATACTGTATGTCAATATAGCTTGCAAATATATCGCTTGGCTAAAATATAGATCTGTGTTGTTTTTATTTTAACTAGCTCATGCTCTGTTTACTTTTGGAAAAATTTGATTCAAATGAAATCTTTGCCATTTCTTTACCAAACCCCTCAAATTATCATTTTATATATTTCCATGGTCATTAATAAAACTTACTTTTCCACTTGTTGGACCTGTGTTTTTAATCTGTAGGTAAGTGTAGAATAATATTTATTTGCTTTTTTTAATTGCAAGGAGATAGCTATGCTGCTTATGCAGGAATTGATAAAGGCTGAGCACATGTGATAAGAGTATTGTTGTTAGATGAAACTTAAAACTAGATTCTTAAACATTTATGATTATATAATCATCAGTATTAACCTCCTTTAAACATATATGCCAATCAGTAAATATGAATAATTATTAACTGGCTTTTTCACGAAGCAAATTAAACAGAAGACAATGGACAGGTTAATGTGTTTGATTGTAGTGATCATTTTGCTATGTGTATAAAAACATCAAGTTGTATACCCTAAATATGTACAGATTTTAAAAATTAAAAGAAAACATTGCTCAGGTGAACTAGGTGGGTGGAGTTATAAGTCAAGATGTGGGATCAAAACGAAAATCAGTAGGAGAAAGAAGAGGGGAAAATGAAGAAGATGGGAACTGTGGATTGGAAGCTTTTCTGGGAGTGCCAAGACCCCTTCCTCACCCCTCTCTACCTCCTGTCCCACTCTGTGCTCTTCTATTTTTGGGAAACAGCAAAGTGCTGAGTGAGGATATCTGGAACTCTTTGGATACGTGGGGTGGGCCTAGTGAAAACAGAGTTTTTAATGGGAGCTAGGTAGAAAAACAGGAGGGGAATTATAAGAAGCAGCCTTCTTAGAAAGGAGATCTGATGAGGGACTTTGGGTTTTTATAGGGAAAAAAGGATATGTCTTCCTTTGTGGATGGGGTTGATGAGATGTAGCGCAAGAGACATTAGGCCTGAAATGAAAGGGAAGTATGGGTGGTGAAATCTACAATTCAGAATTCTTCTGAGGTCTGTAAAAGCTTTTAGTTATATGCAGAAGTATTTAAATGGCTTAGATTACTTAAAAGTTGTGAGTGGATTTCTTTTTCTTTAATACAGCTTCAAGTGGCTTAATCGTAGAGCGCCTTCTGGGTGTTAGGTCTCTTGACAAGTTCAGAATCAACTCAGATCCTGCCTTTGTGTAATTGATAGTCAATTGCAGGGTATTGACTCTTCTCCCCACTCAATTTAACTAAAAATTATTTTTACCAAATTTTCAACTTGTATTTGATCTCTTCTCCTAATGATAACACTTTGAGAAATATTAGCCCTATTATTTCCTAATGAAAAAATGTACAGTAAAATATTACTAAATTGATTTTGATAATGTGCTAAACATTTTCATTGGCCCTAGGCACATGTATGAGAGCTGTGAGTTGGTTATCAAATGAGTGTTCAGAGATTAGAAAAAAAAGGGAAAGAAGATGGTACTCTTAGAATGTGATTGTTTAGCAAGAGAACATATTATTAATGTCATTGAAAAGCAGTTTACTATTGGGTATGAAATGAAATACATAAAGAAGCAATACTGGATTATTTCTGTTGGTTCACGGACACTGAAAAATGATGTGACTTCTTAAGTACATATTGTTCTCCATAGGGAGGTGCAGACTAATATTGTTATTAGTTTTATTCATTCCCTATTTCCTGCAATTTTTTTAAAGGGAAGGGCTCTTATTGATTTTTGTACCTGGCTACTCAACCAAAACAATAAATCATGTTGGAGGAGGGAGGGAAGAAAAATAATGGTTGTTTTATTTATTCCAATATATGGAAAATGTATTACGAGAGGTGGCATTTGTTAAGCATATGTATTTTCAATGTATCTGATCACCGTATTCATTGTCAGTGGAGGAATGAAAATACCTTTCAGCTTTCACGTGGACTTGTGTTTTGTATGAAAGCTTTTCAGGAAAGAAAGCACATATTCAGTGAATGTGAATTTGTATATTAGTGATAACCTTGACATTGAAATGCATCTTTTTAGAATATAATCCTTAATTTTGAATTGCCTATATTATAGAGACATGTTTATGACTATATTGCAGAGAAAGGAACCAATCACCAACATACATATTGTTAAGAGTAGAGATTCTGCTAGAGATTGAGTTTCAGTCCTGATTCCTGTGATCAGTTTCTTCCATCAGTAAAGTAGGCGTGACAAGAGTGCTCACCTTAAAAGTTGTTTGTTATGCAAATTCAGCAATTTAATATTTATAAAACACTTAGAACAACTTGGCACACACTTAGCACTACGTGGTTGTTAATAAACAAAAGTAAGTAAATCATTCCTTGATAGAATAGGAATATATTTATTTATTTATTTTTGTTGTTGGTTTTTTTTTTTTTGAGTTGGAGTCTCACTCTGTCACTGCCCAGACTGGAGTGCAGTGGCCGCTCCCGGCCACTGCAGCCTTGACCTGCTGGGCGCCGGCAATCCTTCCGCCTCAGCCTTCCTAGTAGCCAGAATTACAGGTGCACGCTACCCTGCCCGGCTAATTTTTTGGTTTATTGTAGAGATGTGGTCTCGCCTGCCCAGGCGGGTGTCGAACCCACGGGCTCAGGCAATTCACTCACCTCAGCCTCCCAAAGGCATGGGATTACAGGCTGAGCCACCAAGCCTGGCAGGAATATATTTAAACATAGAGAGGAGTGCGTTGTTTTTAACAACAAATATCCATGCTTACTTGCAGTGATAGGTATTTTGCATGACGATTTGATGTTCATTTTTGTATACCTGTTTCCAATAATGTAATCAGGTTCATAGTTCTTACATGATGATATTAACCCCGAAATTTTCATTTATATATTTTTTTCTTTTTGAGTTTGCTACATGTTGTAAAATCTGAGTAAGGCAGATGACTTACCATGGCACACCAAAAAGCCTTTTTTCTAATAATGTTTTCATAAGGAAAGAAGCTCTTCTGTGATGGAAATACGTAAGATAGCATTGCTAACAGATAATATAAATTTGCTCTGTTCCAGAAGGCTATGAAATTGAACAAACATTGGCCAGAATTACAGTTCACCTTTCCCAAATAGTCAAAATGGAGATGTATAAAGGAAGAGTATGCAGCTTTTCTTTTTCTTCTTGTCATACAGTGGCCATCTAGAATTTGTAAGACAGAAGGACAGAACATGTCTATGTATATGCAATCACATGCAATGAAGAAAATAATCTTCTTCATTCATGCCCATATATAGATGAAAAAATTAGATGGTATATTTAAATAATTTGTTAATCTGATCTTTATTTAATCTAAAACATTTTAGGTAAATGTCACTACATTTAGTTTATTTTTAAGTTCCGGTCTCAACAGTTACATTTGAAAAGGTCAAGTCTTATGACCTGTAAGTATTAATAATCCTTTTGCAATTACCATACAAATTTGTTCCATATGCCTATAAAATGTTTCTCTGACCTATTAAATTATCACCTACTGAGAAGTCAAAAAATATCTATTTCATCCTTTTTCCAACTGAGAAGCAATTCTGCCTTAATCCTGAGTAGTGCTGAATTGTATATTGAAGTATATCCTATCAAATAATAATATCTTCAGTAGCTATTAATTATATCTATGATTATCTTACAGGATTATTAGTGTATGTCTTCTGCTTTCAATATATCAGTGATGAGAAAGATCATTTTTTGAGAGTTGTCACTTTTCTGATTTGATGGTTTTTGAAAAAATACACTAAGAGCCCAGGCTTTCTTAGGATATCTGGATACTTCTTTGAGATACTTAGAAATGAACATATTAAGAAGAGAGAAAAAGGAAATGGTGGTTGATGATAGCAATGAAGTCCAGTATCCAAATCCTTTCTTTGTTTCTTCATTTATATATTACCTAAACATTTCTAAGTCCCATTTGTATATGACGGAAAACAGAAAGCATTTCATGCCAGCTAGCCAATTTCCAGGTGGTTCAAGCATTCAGCTAATTCTGTGGCAGATTTTGGACTTCGGTGAGTCACCAGAAGTGATGAAGTTTCAGATCTGACAAAGTAAGGTGGGAGCCTGGAACCAACTTGGAAATGAAAGAAATGACTTGAGGAAAACAACTTCCAAGGGAAGTTCAGACTGCTCTTTCTCCCTATAATTTACGATTCTCTCCAATAGTAAATAGAGAAAAGGAAAAGGAGAAAGAATGATCCAAACCAAACTGGAATCAGACAGAAAGGATTCAGGGAGGAAAGACTCAGCTTTGAGTTTACAATCTCTCCCCGTTTAGCTCCAGAACTGTAATCCTTTAATTGAAGCTTTGCTCTGTCCCAAAGCATCAGCTGTTACTAACAAATCTTATGGACCGTCTATTTTGAAAATATGATTGTTTGAAGCAAGCAGTGTCTTGGGTAAATTTGTGTTTTAATTGCAAGAAGGTAGAGTATGATTCAAGACTAACTGAACTAGTGATGTTTTCTCTTTTTAAATTCCTTTCCAGGAGCATAAATAAATAAAGAACAATAATAAAAAACCTTCCTTAGAGTATGTCATGAACAGTGGTTAGAGAAGGATTTAAGAATTTGGTCATGATTACTTTGGCTATGCTCATTTAAAGTAAGTGCTGTTTTATGTAAGGGATATGCCTTTTTATGTGTACTTATTCCAATAAGGGTATATTTGTATTCATTTATTTTGCATTGCTATAAAGATATGCCTGAAGCTGAGTACTTTATAAACAAAAAGAGGTTTAGTTGTCTCACAGTTCTGCATGGTGCTGGCATGTGCTTGGCTTCTCGTAATGCCTCAGGAAGCTTCTATTTGTGGTGAAAGGTAGGAGGAGATGGCATGTCACACGGAGAGAGCAGAAACAAAAAAAGGGAGGAGGTAGTGCCAGGCTCTTTTAAACAGTCACCTCTGGCATGAACTTATAGAAGAAAAACTCACTCACCACGAGACTGGCATCTAGCCATTTGTGAGGGATACACCCTGCATGACTCAAGCACCTCCCACCAGCCCCCCCAACACTGAGGATCACATTTGGTGGGGGCAAACATCCTAGCTGTATCAATATTTATTTCACATTTATTACAGATATCAAAAATAAGAAAACGTATTTAAAGAAGATACACTTATTTCAGTATATATTTGTTCAACCTTTTCACATATTAGCTAAAGGAAAGATTTTACTTGTCTGTTCTACCGTTTCTTTCTGCAGAGAGGCTGAGCCTCTTGCTTCCTTCAGCCTCTTCATTTCTCTTTATCGGAAGGCTAAGGAGGGAGAGAATAGGCTCAAGAACAACTGTCCCCACCAGGTGGGGACTGCCTGAAGAACCCCAGTTATACTTAGTAACCAGCAACTTCTGCCTCAGCCCTCATTTCCTGTCAAAGCTGTTATGCCCTTGGACTTACAGGATTGTGTGATGTCTTCTGCTCACCCTCAGAGCCGACCTTAGTTGTGTTGCTATGCATGGATTCAATTTTTTTTTTTTTTTGAGTCAGAGTCTCTCTGTGTTGTGCAGGCTGGAGTGCAGTGGCATGCCCACGGCCACCGCAGTCTCAACCTGTTGGGCTCAGGCAATCCTTTTGCCTCAGTCTTCCAAGTAACTGGAACCACAGGCATGCACCACCACGCCCAGCTAACTTTTTGATCTGTTGTAGAGAAGAGGTCTTGCCATGTTGCTCAGGCTGGTCTTGAATTCCTGAGCTCAGGTAATCCTCTCACCTCTGCCTTCCAGAGGGCTGGGATTACAGGCGTGAGTCATGGATTCAAATTTATTCAAGATGATAATACTCTTCTATAATGTAGCAATTCAGGATGCAACACTTTTGTCAAATTATATAGGAAACTGAGACAGAAAATTCAGGCTCCAGATTGCTCTTAAAATAGGCTGAGAGACCTAGTAAGAATTAAAATACTTAAACCAGTGTCTGCCCCATGTAACCCATATATACATATTTGAATGTGCATAATCAGATACCTGATCTGTAAAAGTTTGAGACCTGCCTGGGCAATATAGCAAGACCTCATCTCTACAAAATATTTTTTAAAAATTATCTGGGTGTGGTGCTGCGCTCCTGTAATTCCAGCTACTCAGGAAGCTGAGACAGAAAGATTGCCTGAGCGCAGGAGTTCAAAGCTGTGGTGAGCTGTGATCACATCACTGCACTCCAGCTTGCACAGCATAATGAGACCCTGACCTAAAAACAAACAAACAAATAAACACCTTACAAGACTGAACATAGTTCTTGTGTATGAACTCTCAGATGAAAAGAGACCTCTACCTATTCTTTGACTTAAAAAAAAAAAGATTGTAATTTTGCACATAAGACTAATTGTACATGTGGAAACTGATAATTACATAGGTTTACAGTTCTTTTTAATCCTTTGGAGAGTTCCAATATACATAGAATTTCATGTGGGCCAAAGGAACTTCTGCACTTAGAAGAGGGGTTTAAATTCTGATTCTGCTCCTTATTGGCTTTGTAACACTGGAAAAACTACATTATTTTCTTTAAACTCGGTGTCATGTCAAATGCAATCATTTTTATGTGCTATCTCTCTTTCCAGGATGGCAGTCTCACCTTTTCTGCTGTCTACTAGACAGTTTCTTTACTATATCTCAATCATACCTCTAATGTCTGTCTAAAACAGAACTCCCTTCTCTCTTCTTCCATTGACTTACCTGTACAGACATACATGTGCTCAGTTTAGTAAATAAGGACTTTTCTTTCCCTCCTACATCCCCTTAACATTCAATGAGTGGGTAAATTATTTTGATGATTTTTCATCTTGTTTCTCTGCTCAGTCTCCTGTTCCCCACTTCGATGGCCATTCGATGGTTGAGATTATTATGACTGTGTGCCTGAAATAATGTAATAGATCACTTTCAGGCATCGATGCCTTCTATAGCTTTCATTCTACACCCCTCATTTTGTATCCTACCCTCTATTGCCAATTTAATCTCCTCAAGGCGCAGCTCTCATTATGTAATTTTTCTTCTTATGAGTCCTTAAATGGATCTCTTTGTGAACTGAATGAAGGCCAAATTGGAAAATGCATCTGACACATGTGGGTACATCCTAGTGTGTTTAATACAGGTCGATGAGGCCCTGACAATCGATCTATTTTCTCTGATGTTTTCTCATATTTAAATTCAGTTTTGCATTTTTGGCAAGAATAACAAAAAGTGAGTTTGTGACCTTCTCAGTATATCATACCAGAATGCCCCTGATGTCAATCTGTTCCATTACTAAAAATGTAAACTTTGATCACATGGTAAAGATGGTGTCTGCCAGGTTTCTTCACTGCAAAGGAACTATATTTCTTTGACCTTAGTAAGTATTATCTTACAGAAAAATAATGACAGTATTTAAATATGGTGTTATTTATCATGACTTTACCACTAATTCTAGCATCTATTAATTATTCTTGCCTGAAGAACTTATTACTGTGGTGTTTGCCAAATTATACTTTTTGTGTCAGTGATTCCTTAATTTATACATACTAGTTGAAATTTTATAGCAAGGAAAAGTTTTCCCTTCTTTATTTATTTATTCATTTGTTCATTTCCTTATTTAACTTGGCTCCTTGTGTTACTCCATGGCTTGTAATCCATAACAATCATGATTTATCTTTGTTTGGTGTTCCCAGATTTGATATTTCGGAGTTCTGCTTTAGTTGGCTGCTATGTCTTTTTAGAATGGACCTTATCTTTTATTTTTTAAGCACTTTTGTATATTTTGGCACAAGATATTTAAGGCTTATGCTGGTCTTTCTCTGCCCTAACCTTGGATTCAGCTGTTTCTTCAAGGAACCATAGTTTTCTTTCATTGGAGAATGGTATTTAGAAACCAAGATCTGGGCACTGAGTGGGCTCATTGGTACCAGAGTATCACAATATATGGCATATTCATGAAAATTGACAAAGTCATAAAACACAAAGAACTGTTTCATATTAAAGATGACTGAGGAAACATGATAACCAAATGCAAAGTGTATTTTTGGATTTGGATCCTGGACCAAAATCAGCATTGGTGGGACAATGGGATAAATTTGAGTAAGTTTTATAGATTAAATTATATTGTATATTACATTGTAGTCTTATAAATTTTTACCCAGCCCAAAGTTAGAAAAATCAGCTTTAAATACTGACATGAAAATAATATGGGCTTGAGGACTTGAGTCACTTTTTTTTTTAAACCACTTCAGGAGACCTCCCATTGCTTAAAGTTATGTGATTCAAAGTATAGCCCATGAATAACTTGCACCAGACCCTTCAAGGTAACATATTAAAAATGCAAAAGTAAAAATCTTGAAACCCAAAGAGTAACTGAATCAGCATTTATTGATAATAGTGTCCTCAAAATTTCTGTTCTTAACAGCAACTCCAGATGATCTTCATTTGCCCTGATGTATGAGAATGACCAGCCTAAGCCTATTTCAATATGCTTCTATCCAAGGTATTTATTGATGTATCCAAAGCCTTCATGGTCTGGCTATTACTAATTTCTCAAGTCTCATTTCTTACCATTCCCTGACTAAAATGTTACATTTTGCTACTATAAATTTCTGCACCTGCCAGCCTATACTTTGCTATTTCACTTCTTTATGTCTTTACCCTTTCCTTTGCCTGGAATATCTCTCCCAACTTAGTTCATGTGGTCTGCTCATAAGTCGATTTCAAGTCCTTAACCAGGTATCCTCTGCTCCAAGCCTTCCTGGTATCACCAGGTAAACTGTGTGCCACACATTGTGCACCAGGGAGTTCTTTCTCCCCAAAACATTATGATTTAGTTTTGCCAGCATGCCTGCACATGTTTACATTCAGTAAAGTTCTGGCTAGTTGAGTTGATAATTGACTTGTATGAAGGTTCTAAGAATTTACGGATTTTTGTCCACTGTCTTTTTTAGTTTTCAAGAAAAGTTTATTTAGAAAGTAAATGAGGGAAAGAGAAAGAAAGAGAGAGACAGAGAAAGAGAGAGAGAGAGAGAGTTTCCACTATCTTTTATTGTGTAAGAAATTACTACTAAACTTTGTGACCTAAAATAGCAACTTCTTGTTCTGCTCATAATCCTGTGGGTTGGCACTTTGGTTTGGGATCAGCTGAGCAATTCTTCTGCTAGTACAACTGGGCTAACTCATCTGTCGGTGGTCAGCTGCTGGTCAGCTAGGAGGTTCTGATTCTGGGGATTAGCTAAGTGTTGGGTGAAGCTACAGAAACAGCTGTGCCATGACTCATTATCTGGAAGCCTAGATAGGGCTTGGGACTTGTTCAAATGAAGGTGACAGGCTCTGAGAAAGAAAGATGGAGAAGGAGGAATGCGGGAGAAACTGCAGGTTTTTTTCATGCTTTGCTCAAAACCAGCACAGTATTTCTGCCACTTTCTATTAGCCAGAGCAAGTCACCACACCAGCTCAAGTTCAAGGATGGGCAAATAGACCCCACTTCCTGATTGGAGAGGCTCAAATGTGTTAGGTTCATTTTTGTAATCTACTCCAAGGGTCTACTGTACATGGATTGATGATTGTTATTTACAACGTAACTATAAACTGGGTCCTAAACTTCTCTTGCTATCATTGTTGTTGCCTTATAAATAGGCCCCCTTTCATTTTAATCTTCAAACCATTGCATTGCCTAATGTTGCTGCTACTTCTTCAGCCGTGTCACCTTATTCCTCTTCAACTGGCCTATTCTGGAGAACACTTTGCATCTATTTATGAGAAATAGAGATAAGGATATTGTACTCAATTAAATTTATTAAATTGGATTTAGTTAAGTCTTAAAATTAATCCAGCGTTCCCAGGCACAGCGAACTGTGGACTCTAAGTATGATACTGGACATGTTGCCAATAAGAAAACACACCATTTTTGTATCCTCGAATTTTTCCTTTCATTTTCAGTTTTACTGCCTTAAAAAATTGACAAAATCTTGCTTTCATTCTGTCATATCTGTTGACCTATTTTCTTTTTAAAAGCAGTATTCATCTTTCTGCCTGCTAGAGGGACCCTTTACTGCTGAACAGAGTTTCTTTAAAGACAGAGTCATCCTAGGGTCCTGTCCCTTGACCTCTTTTCTAGTAAGGTCAGAGATGCTCTGACTCAGAGCTTGTGAGTTGAACCCTAGAATTTATCACTGGTGTCTGCACCTTTGTATCTTGATTTTCTAGGGTCAATCTGGGAACTTCAACTACACTACCATTTATTTTAATTTCCTTATCAACCTTAAAAGGAAATATAGCAAAATCCAGTATTTTGCAAATAACATAAGAAGAGAGAATGGCATGGAAATTATTAAGTAGGTTTTTGGGCTTTCTTCCATAGGGACATTTTTCTTTGCCTTACTGCCTGTCTAGTTTTACCAAAAAAAAAAAAAAAAAAAAAAAATTATGTAAGCATTTGGCAACTTGGACAGCTTTTTTTTTTTTTTTTTTAAACAACCAAACCAGAAAAACAATATTATGCTTTCTTATTTATTTTCAAGGACACCTTGAAAGTACTTCTCTGCTTCTGGCCCCCTTGAAGCTTGGCATCCAATCCTGGTATTCATCGAGGGGAAAAAGTCCTAGAATTTGCTTTGTGACCTGGGATGTATGGGATATAAGCTTATGTTGCAAAACTGAATGCATAAAGCTGCTACTTTTGATACAGTCTGGCTCATGGAAAGATGGGATTTAGCTGCTTGTAATGAGAATTTGATGTGACTGGAAATTGAACAGAAGCACCCTTTTATTGAAGGTGCTGAGGCTTATAACAATCATTCAGTGACAGAAGTTATTGTTTTTCACATTACTTTTCAACTATAAAACCTTTCAAAGCCTCATAAGAAAATCCCCATCTTTGTTCAAGGAACAAAAAACTTGGTAACTTTCCCTTTACTTCCACTTAAAGCAAAATGATGTAGTTACTCTCCCCCTCCACCGACTTTGTCTCGGTTTTTCTCTGTGTTAAAAGACCCTCTTTCTGGATCAGAACTGCTCTCTTATAAAATTTCACATTTCCTCTTCTCCTCCCGTGAGAGACGTGAAGATCTTAAGCAAAAAAAAAAAAAAGGCAAAAGCAAAAACAACAACAAAAAAAAAAACAAAAGGCAAAAAATAAATCTAGATATGCTGAAGACTTGAAACGAACATAGAAACTCTGCAAAAAAATTCTTCTTCAAACTTTATACAAAATCTTTCTTACAATGTACACATAAACATTTCAGTCTTCACAAATCTTAAAAAAAAAAGAGTGCCAAAAAAAAAACTTGAGTCAGGTATTGAATTGATATTAGAAGAAAAACATTCTATTTTTTACTCTGTTCCCAAATCAACTTTAGAAGCATGAACAAAACTTGAACAAGTCTTGCAGTCTTTCTCCTCCAGTGTTTCTATTTATAAAACAGATATCTATACAAGTGAAATAATTTTGTGAATTGATTTCTGCTTCAGAAGTATTTTTTCATCTCTTCTCAAGTCCCTTTGTAAGCAGTATTATATTTTATTATTCTATAACAGAAAATATATCCAGAAAAATCAATGAGTAGAGAATATTATAATTTTAAATTTTGGTCTTCTACCATATTGAATAAAAATAAGTTAAGTTCCAATTTCTTGAATATTTGTGAATTATGCTATTAGTGAGTTTAGCTCTAAAATACATTTTCTGTTAAACTTAAGGACTGTCTTATTAAATACTTTTTAAAGGAGTTTATAATGTGAATTTGACAATTACTCCCTGTAAAAAAACAAATGATATTAAAAGAGTCACTTCAGTTTTTACCAAAATGTCAGTCAAGATTTTATCAACCTACATGAGATTGATTTTTAAAGAATCAATAGTAGCATTTGTGAACATTCAGGGTTAAGTATCTCAAATTCCACACACGGTGCCGATGGCCTTGTTTCTGTGTGTGGTCTCACAGCTGTGGAAGAGAGGACCATGTCAGGGCTGACCCTTTCCTGGCTTCAGTGTGCTCAGAGGGGGCTCATGGCTGGCAGAGAAGGTTTTCAGATGTTTCACAAACCACGGGCTTCTAGTGTCAAAGATTAGATTTTGCCATAGCACTTTACTTCTGTACTAATCTCAGTAGAAACAAACGAACAAACAAAAACAATGGTTTGATAAATCCCTTCTGTGAAATGAGAGAGGAACTGTTTGTTTATTAAATTTCTTGCTGCTTATGGGATGTAATATCATGAGATGGGATGAGGTATCCAGAGATCCCAGTTTTTGCATGCCACTTGGATGGCTCTATGTAAGTGAGATGGATGGAAGGCATTAGCTCTGTTCTTGCTGTAGATTTTCAAAGTCTTAACAGCCATGTTCATAAGTTAAATGTAAATGAATAACCCAAACCCTATTCCCAATATATAGTACAAGGACGTGGACCAAACAAGAATAAAGCAAAATTTAACAGCTTTCTATTCTCATTAGTTTTACTGTTCTCTTAGCAAAATGTTCAGTTTATACATGAAGGGTTTAAAGTATTTTAATGCCAAATCTAGTTAAAATAGTACCATAAATTTTCTTTCTATCTATCTATCGGATGTTGGGTTGTCATGAGTTTGTGTGTAAAGAGCTATTATTACAAGTTAGATGTCTGTAAAAGTGTGGGTGATACTCTATAATTAAATCACAACATTGATAAAAAATTGGTGCATGTGATTTCACTATTTTGCAAACCTGCTGCCACATTAAAATAATAAAAGTTGCTTTAAAAAGACAGTCTTGATATTTTGCACCTTTGAATATAATATGCTATTACATGCAAAAGTGTGAGATAAATGCTCTACTTTATCTCTCATTTTTTTCAACGAATTTCAAGTGAATCTCAAATGACTCTCAAGTTTCATTTTTTAAATGAATCTTGTTTCATTAAATACAAGGTGAACATTAAGAACTAATATTAAATAATTCCTCCCAAGTCACCAAAAAAATAAAATAAAATAAAAACAAGACAGTGAAATAAACTTGCAACAGTACCACCACTGTCTGATATCTTAGGTTCTTTCAGCTATTACCACGTGCACTATTATTTCATCATCCCATTAGTCTACATTCATTCCTTTTTCATTATACTTATTGCAAGTCACTTTGTTTCATTGCCAACTCAAAATAAGAAGCTTTGTGACAACTGAGAGTGCGTTAATCCCTTAACTAACACAATTGCAAACATTCGAGAGCCACATAAACTGAAATCTTTGTGCACCAGACACCATTATCTTCCCTGACCTACCATTCTCTCCTTCAGCCATCTGGTGAAGTTGGGCTTCTCAGGATCCTAACACATAGGTGGGGCCCTGTGTCTATTTCTAATTAAGGGAGAAAGTAATATATGTTAGTTCCCGGCTGAATCAGTGAAAACACCCATCTGGTTCTTCAGTCTCTATTGACTGACTGGGTAATTGAGAAGAAGACGTGCTAAGGACGAAGAAACTTTAAGAAGCTGAGGCCTCCTTTAACCCAGGTCTCTGTTTCCTACATACAGTGGATTATTCCCTGCCTTCCAGCACCTATTGGCTTATACCAAGAAGGAGAAGTAAATGTAAGTGTGTTAATTCACTGAGATTTCCAAGTAAACTCGTTAACAGTGCACCACATAGCCCACCCTGAATGATATCTCTGGATTGTAGAATTTCTTCATCTTTAGGCTTCATATTTACGTATATTAGTGATAACTTTCTATAAGATCTATTTCCTCCTTAGCTTTTGGTTTTCATCTTTTTTCTTCCCTTGTTTTGTGCTGCCAAAACAAATTGTCAACGTCTTGTTTAGGATGGGATGATAAAATTTGGAAGATAATGGTATCTAAGGAATAGGGTACAGGACAAAGAAATGCTACGAACTCAGAGGACAGAGCAAGATCAGACTGGGCATCAAGCCAGACAAAATGGCCAACAGGTGACCCAAGTACACAGGCTGATCTCGAAATTTGGAGGTCAAGGTTTTGAAAAGAGCTTGGATAGAGGAATGGCGCCATGATTAGAGCTCCTGGACTCTTTCAGAAGTTTGAGATGATGGACACAGTATGGAATTCAGAATAAAAGACCAAGGCCAGTGTCTTAGGATGGAAATGGGCAAGTACAGTTGTCTTGATTGGCAAAAGGGATGCGGCTCAAGAGCTACCAGGGAAGTAGAGCCTTGGATGTAGAAGAACTAGGCGGGGATCAGAACTGAGCCCTGGAACAACTGGGGTTCAAATACAGATGTGAGAAACAGGATTGGCTTTGTTGTTGAATGGTTTGTTTGGAAGCAGATGTTTCTTTTGCCTCTGGAGTTTGAAGGACGCAGGACCACAACCTAGAAGTGGCAGTGGGCAAATAAGTCCATAGATGACACTAGAATTTGTGCAAGAACAGACATTAGAGATCATTGTAGTGGAGAACACTACCACTTCTGATGGACCTATTTCGGGATCTCAGTTCCATTTCATATGGACTATAAGTTACTTCAATTTCATCTTATATTTCATCACAGATATTCCCTACTATTACCTCTAAAATCTATTCTGCTATTTATCAGACCCTTGTAATGACTCCCCACAAATCGGGATTAATGTTTACCATGGCCAAATCTTGAGCAGGTTTTGCGAAATAATGTGGAGCTCTCCCTGGATACCTGGAGCATGTGTCTACAATCCTGACTGTATTCCCAGATTCTGCCACTAACTCTTGCCCACGGATTGTCAGCTGGGCATGTGACCTCTCTGGCCCTCAGTTTCTTCTTTGTGGAGGCCTTATGTCTGTGTGTGAGTGGGAGGTGGGGGGATGGAGGGCTAGATGAACTTCGAGGCCTCTGTGTCTCTCCAGTTCTCTGAAGTCATTCTTTGCAGTGAGTCTGACTTTCACAGAAGTTCCATTTCTGGGAACTAAAGGAGCTTTACACACGTCTCTTGTTCTCTTATCCATGTTGTTCTCAACATCTGAACCTGAATTCAATTCCCACTTTTATCCGTTCTTTATGTTCTCCTCTCCACAACTGTTTCACGAAATCTCCTGTCAGCAGGCCCTCTCTGGAAGACTGCCAGCCTTCCTTCTCCAGCTATGTCAGCAGTCATGAGTACTTACAAAGATGCTCATCCTTGCACCAGCAGACCTCTCCAGGCAGCTTCTTTGAAAAGCATCTCTTAGGTGCAGCTGTGTGAAAACCTGACTGGGGGGTGACATTGGAGGTTGACGGCTGGGCCTCCGGGGGTCACAGCAGGGTAGTTTGAGGAGTAGCTTTGTGCTGTATCAGTTCTGATGTATCAGAAAAAGAGAAGACAGAGCCCCTTCATCCCTCTGTCTTCTATTCTCCTTGAGTGTATGAGGAGATAGCGTGGTTTCCCAGATATCAGCTTAGATGATAAAAACTGCAATCGATACTTTCCCATGCAATTTGTGCATCTTTCAGGCCCTTATCCCTCCTACTGTAACTGCTAGGCTGTCTTTCTGACTCAAAGTGGAAATAAAGCTGTCTTAGGTGATGTAAGACTTTTTTCTCCCCCCTGAATAACACATCAGCAGGAAATCACCACATGCATATCTCACCCTCTCTTCAAGGTTAACTTAACCCAGTGGCCTTTCTCCCCATGACCTAGGCTGCCTCTCTTTTCCAGGTGACCTGGTTTTGGTCTCTGGTACCCCACTTTTTCCCTAGCCTCAAGTCTGAGACTGCTCCTTTATACCACTTTCTTTTTTAACTTTTATACCTAGTCAACTATTAATTTTTTTCACTTTCCCTCCAGACTGCCTTTTCTTCTGTTTAAATTACCATGATCCAATTCATGTCTTCACGATAAAAGTAACTATTTCTCCTCACTTGCATATAATTGGAATGCCCATCTGAAGTCAGGATGCAGCATTGACCTGCCTTAGTTATCAAGGGGTAATGTGGTGGTGACCCCATACCGCTGGTGACAGTGGGAACAGAGTGCACTTGGGCCAGAGAAGTTTCCTGTTCTTGCTGGCATGGAAAGAGGGGATTCATGTGAGTCATGCACAGAAATCACGCCTTGGACCATCCAGAGTATAGTGGACAGAGTTCTCCTCCAGATGACTGAAAACCTGAGTTCTGATTGTAGCCTTGATTCTTAGTTTGTAATGCAATGAAGTTTTTTCTCTTCTTTTCTTTCTTTCTTTCTTTTTTTGAGCTGGAGGCCTCACTTTGTTGCCCAGGTTGGAGTGTAGTGGCACAATCACTGCTCACTGCAGCCTCAAATTCCTGGGCTCCTGCCTCAGCCTCCCCTGTAGCTGGGACTACAGGTACGTACCTCCATGACCAGCTATGATGAAGTTCTGAGCCTCAGTTTCTTACCTACCTATGAGAGGTTTAAATTCATCCCATCTTTACAAACCTGCCTGTGTATGCTCACAGGTCACCCACAGCCAAGAACTCTCCTTTTTTTTTTTTTTTTTCCTGAATAGAATATATATGAAGCTCCTATATGCATATGCATTTGCTGCTAGTGGGCAGAAACATAGGGATGCTTTTTAGTTTTAGTTTTTTCATCCGGCCTCTAGTTACTCTCCCTATTAAAGTTGGCTCTGGAGTCTGTAGAAATCAATTGTAAAATGCTCACTTACAACCATTCAGTGTCTAATAAATACATGAGATTGGCTGCATTGTAATCAAGTCGTACAGATTCTCTCTCCTTACCATCTTTCAGGTTTCTCCTCATCTCCCACCCTATAGCTGCTGTCTTTACAAATATGCTGACCACGTCGCACCTGGACAGCTGAACTAGCTTTCTAAATATGCTATTTTTGCCATCGCTTTGTCACCCTCTAATTTGCCCTTCATGGTGTGCCAGAGTGTCCTTTGCAAGTCCCGGTGACTGCACTCTGACGACTTCAGGGACTTCAGACTCAGCTTTCCACTCTTTCACCCAACCCATCTCTTTTGACTTGCTGTGGTTGGTAACCCTCCTGTGGCCTGACATCTGGATTTTTCAGCATTTTTACTTTTAATCTTCCCCAACTGGGTATGTTGGATGCTCTGACACTCCACTCCATGTGGGACTGCTGGGGGGCCGGTCTTTTAGATCCTAACCCCCCTCCTCCTCCCAGGTCTTTAGGACACCAGGATAGATGCAGTCGACATTAGGTGAGTGTGTAGAAATTCCAAGGTAAAGCGTTTAGGGAAGAGCTTTCCAGGTGGAGGGATTAGCATCTGTTCAGTGGCAGGAGAGAAGATGATATGTTTGAGACATCATTTTTCAAACTCTTATGAGTGTTATCTTTTATTACAAATGTGTTTTTTTTATCACGATGCAGGACACATGTATATGAAAGGACGTTCTAACAAATATAATACTCTGATGTGTTTTTTCCTCCCATTTCATTAAAATGAAATTCTGACTATGACTGACTCAGTTGTTTGCATACCTCACTAAAATCCATTAGTGAGGGTTGAAAGCACACACAAAACCCCATTAGTTTAAGGTGCAAAGTGAGTGAAGCCCAAGGTGTGAGAGGTAGTCTGAAGGAAGAGGGTGTCCAAAAGAACTCTTTGGGCTCAAACAAATCCCACAGTGCCTTGCCCACTAGTTGAGCTTGCCTATCACTAGCTTGAAAGCCGATAAAGGATTTAAATAGAGGGTGTGTGGGAGTATGACTTGAGCAGGTTTGCATTATATTCTTGCTGATTTGAGGTGGTCAAGAGTAGGTATTGGACACCAGTTGGAAACTTCTTTTTTTTTTTTTTTTTTACTATTGCAGGTGAGAAAATGATGTTAATTAGCCTGGGGGTTGATGGAGGAGACAGAGAAGAGGATAATTTGTAGCTATTTAATAGTCAGAATTTGTGGGATTTAGTGATGGTGGATCTCTTGTGGAAGTGACCGGAAGAAGTCAAGGATGACTTTGGGTTTTTAGCCAGTGGAATTAGACTGATGGTGCATCCATTCACTGAGATGAGGACATGTAAGAAAATCAGGCAGAGGATATGTCTTGATATGGTCTTCTCCAGAAGCTTTAAGGGAAAGTGGTTAATTTGGGAGTGGTTTATTTGATCCCAGGAAGCACCAATGGGGAAGTGGGGAAGTGAGGAATTGAGAACAAGAAGGGAAGACCAGCAATAAAAGCTACATCATTGAGGAATCTTATGGAGTACAGGAATTTATGCTTGTTGGGAAACTCAAGAAACCAGCATGGAACATGTCTCAGAGTTATCCCTTCTGCAGGAAAAGGGAGTTTCTGTATCTATTCCTCAGCTCTTCCTATGCCAATCATTTGTTGCCTTGCGAGCGACAAATTTCCAGCACTTTGGCATACCATGAGGGGTAAACAGAATGAACTCCAATGGCCAGAAAAAAACCTTCAGACAAAGAGACATAAATCCTGGCAGTTGGAAGTTGGGGGCATGAACTGAAATAATAAAGCTAAGGGGACGTGGAGAGGGCATAGAATGGACCCTCTGCTACAAGGTGCTTTGTGGAGGGTGAAGATGGAGATGTCAACCTTGAGCTTAGTTTGAGATTTTTGGCATTTGACCCAACTTTTCAGACTTGCAAATCGAGTTGTCAAGTTGGATATATGAGTCTAGATTTCAAAAGGGAGAGGGGATTTGGAAGCTTCTGAGGAGAGGTAATGGTGAAAGCAGTGGTTAATATCGTCTATTCTGAGAAATTACAGAGTGAGAAACACAGAGTGAGGAATTACAGAGCTCCTGACTCAGCCCTCAGGAAAGCCAGCATTTAGGGGCCAATCAGGGGAGAATGGTACTGAAAATGATACTGAGAGAATTCTAGAAAAATACAACAGAAACCAGGAGAATTCAAGTTCTGAAAACCAGGAGAGGATAATAAAATAATATTTAGGTAAGGAAGGAAGGAGAGGTTTGCAGGACCTAATGTTGCGTAGAAAACCAAACATCTATTGTATCTTGCATCATGAAAATGTATCTGTTTCCAAATCAAAGGCTAATTTGGTGGTGCAATGAAAGTAGAAAATGGAGAGAGCATAGGGATTAGGACAACTGTAGAGTGGGACTGCCTGTGTTCAAATGTCTGTTCAAAGCTGTGTGATATTGGGCAAGTAACGTGCCCTCTCTGAGTCTTTGCTTTCTCATCTCTAAAATAGAGATAACAGCTGTTCCTATCTTGTGGAGTTGCTGTGATATCAAGAACTAATGTGACAAAATACTTACTGCAGTGCTCGGCAGATGGCAAAAATTTAAGGGTAGTAGTTGTCAATTTTGTTCTTTATATTCAGTTTATTTCTCTGAGAGTCAATGTTGCTTCCTTATCTTGATTCTCTCTAGCCCTTTTATTGCACTTTCCAGGATTATCCCAGTTTGGGGTAATATGTGACACCTACCAAATGCTCAAAAGCCTTCCTAATCACCAGTCTGCTATAGGAATCCAGTCTCTCTGAGACTGTGCTAAGGTAGGCGGACATGGTTACAGTATGGACCAAAAAAGAGTCCAAATTTCAATGAATTCTAAATATGATAAGTTTAGTTTACTCAATACCTTTCAAGGTCCTGTATTATTTGTTATTTCATGAGGGAATTTAACCTTGCTATTTCAAGCATGAACCCTAGTCTAGCAACCTCAGCATTGTTGGGTAGGTGGCCAGAAATGCAAAATCTCAGTTCCTACCCCAGACCTCCCAACCAGAATCTTCATTTTGGGAGGACTTTTGGTGATTCACATGCACATCAAAATGGGAAAAGCACTGCTCTTGAGAGCTCATTTAGCATTTCAGACACTTGGCTTTCTGCCACAAGCACTCCATCTCAAATAGCTTCCTCACCCAAATTCTGTAAGAGTGATTTCAGAGTACTTCCAACAACTTTCCTGTGACTTTGCGGTCAAAATTCTATGACTCTGGTTGACACTGAGTCAGTAGTCACTCCTCTGAAGCAGGAACTTACAGTTTGGCATTCCTAAGCTCCTGGTTTAGGACCAAGGTAGGGATTTAAACTAGGTGCAATTGTCTGTCACCTTAGAGCTGAAATGAAGCTGAACAAGACCTAAAATAAAGCCCTAGTGTCAGCTAGAGTGTCCCTTCCCTCAAAAACAGATACAAATGGGCTCAAATCACTACTCCATACCCTAGGGAAGTTCTATGCCCTCTCACCATCCAACTTTTTAAACTTTCCTATGTGTAATTGACATTCTCTTGGCCATATGTCACTCCGAGCTTCTGCTTCAACTGAGCTGGTTTCGGGTATGGATCAGTTTGACAATCCTCGCATGCTGTCCCAGCTCCCCTCCATGACAGCACAGATACAGAGCTCAACACTTCTCTCACCTTCCAGAAAAACAAACAGAAACGCTTATCCAAGACCTTTGTGTATATAACAAATTACAGCAGATTTGAGTAGACGAAAAGAACTTACATCTCTGAAATGTAAACATTTCAGTGGTGAAACATGAGCCAACCCTTGCCTTAAAATGCTTGTAAATGACTACATTAATGGTTTATATATTTACTGTACTACACTTCTTGCAATTATTTTGTAATATACTTCTTCTACTTATCTAAAAAATTAACTGTAAAACAGCCTTAAGGTCCTTCAAGAAGTATTCCAGAAAAAGGCATTGTTATAGAAGATGACAGCTCCATATATGTTCATTGCCACTGAAGAAATTCCAGCGGGACAAGATACAGAGGAGGAAGATAGCAATATTGATGATTCCTGACTCTGCATAGGCCTAGGCTAATGTGGGTGCTTGTGTTCTAATTTTTAAGGTTAAAAGTCTAAAAGGTTCTAATGTTTAAAAGATTAAAAAATTTTAAAATAGAGAAAATCATTTAGAATAGGGATATAAACAAATAAGATGCTTCTGTACAGCTGTACAAAGTGTGTAATTTAAACTAAGTTCTACAAAGAGTTAAAAAGTAAAAAATTTATAAAGCAAAAAAAAAAACCCCTTTGGACATTTTCACAACTTAGGATCCAGGGCAGCCTTGTCTCTCCACACTCCTTCTCATTTCTGTGCCATCACAGAAAAAAAAAAAAATTCACAAAAGGAAAATGCCCCCACTATATCTCTCCATTTTTTAATTTTAATTTTAATTTTTGAGTTGGAGTCTCACTCTGTCACCCAGGCTGGAGTGCAGTAGCTCGCTCATGGCCACCCCAGCATCTACCTGCTGGGCTCTGACGATCCTCCCACCTCAGCCTTCCAGGTAGCTGGAACTGCAGGCTTCCACTACCATGTCTGGGTCATTTTTTTTTTTTTTTTTTATATATTGTAGAGACGAGGTCTCACTAAGTTGCCCTGCTCCATGAACTCCTGGACTCAGGCAGTCCTTTCGCCTCAGCCTCCCATCTCTCAATTTTTAAATGCACTTTAATTTAGTATTTAGGCTCTCTTTGGAAACCAAGACTACTGAAGCTTTGAAAAGGCAACCTGGCATGCCATGTAACACAAAATGGAGAGAACCCCCTCAGAAACACATGGACTAAGTGTGAGGTCAGGGGCTTTATCCAAGGAAATTGGATGCTGTTGCCAGAGAAAGGATATGTGCTCTCTGGGCAGCCATAAAACAACAAATGTCCACTTCATAAAACAACAAATGTCTGCTTCTTCTGGGCAGTCACCTCCTCTTGCCTCTGTGTTTCCATGACTCTTTATTATTCCTTGGTCAGAACACTTACCAGTTTGTGTTCCTGCTTCCTATTTTGTATGAAGTATCTAATATGTGCGAAGCCTACTATTCACTGTTTTTATATACCTTAACTCTTTCATCTCACAAAAAGCCATTAGCAAAATAAGTATTATGATTGCCATTTTACACCCGAAGACACTGGAATTATGAGATTTAAGTTTTACCCATGGGGACACAGCCAGATAATGACGCATTTAATTTGTTTGTGTCTCGGTCTGCCCAAATAGACTGAGCTTTTGTGAAAGCAAGAACCGTGCTTTAATATGTGGCTTTGAAGTACTTGGTCCTCTAGTACTTTGCAGGGCCTCAGTTTTTGTTTGAATTGAATGCACATGTCAAAGAACAAGGAATAAGAGAAAAACCTAGTTTCTTGGCAGTCAAATAAATGTGTGTGTGTGTGTGTGTGTGTGTGTGTGTGTGTGTATTCATGATGGATGGAAGTGAAAGATCAAGAGACGGGGAGAAAAAATTTAAAAAGAATTTCTTTTCTGAGTAAGTTTCCTTATCTCAGAGAAGTTGAACTCTCCTACCTCAAAGAGATTAAAATAAAGAATAAGGTATGACTGCCCTGTTGAGCCATTCCTCTACCAAGATTGCTCACATCCTGGTTTGCTCATTTTGAGTTCACAGACCTTAATTGTGTACCACACAGCATGAATCATTCTGTCTGTTCCTACAGAGAATCTCAATTTGTCTTCCAGACTATGCAGCAAAGCAAACCTTCCCTCTGGCACTGCAGGAAAGGGTAGGGAAGAAAGCACAACAGAATCTCCTCTTTCCACCGCATAGAGAGCGTTTTCTTCCCTGAGATGATAATAACTTGACCTATGGCCATCACTTGGAACACCTACCTCTAACACCTGATCGTTTTCATCAGAGGCAATGGCCTTGCCATTGTGTCACCCTGGACTGGTCATTCACTCCCCGGCAGCCTCAGTCATCTCATTTTAAACAAAAAAACAATTCTTTCTGAAAGTGAAAATTTATCATCCTGCTCAAATGCACCTGGCTTTTAAAATGCCTTTCCCCGCTTCCTAATACTTTATCTTTCTGTGGACGTGGAAACCAAAGCATAAAGCAACCCCTCACCTACCTGGAATTTAATTGTTCTGAAGCCACAGAGAGCTCTGGAATAAAGCCAGGAAGCGCTGTTTACCAGGAAGTAAGCAAATATGACTTCTGGACACAGGCCTCCTGCCTCATAACTAAGGCCTAGCACCCATAGGCGAGTCCATCGGGTTACTCACCCAGAGCTCCGTGAAGCTCCCATCTCACCATCCAAAGGATGAGTTCTTTCCCAAGCCAAGTTCAAATAAAGACAGTGGAGTGACCGTAAAAAAAAAGGCAAGCAACCTCCTTCCCTTCCATTCTTATTTATAATACATAATCACCCTGGAATGGTATGAAAAGAAAGCACAGACATCTTAGTTATTGAAATTCACCCAGGCCGCTTCCCATGGTTGGTTCCTTCCAGTACCTCCGGCTTGGTGTTTTGGTTCCTGCACCCCCTCCTCACTTTGGCTTTGTGCTTTCAACTCCAGCATTTGGTTATGTCCCTTGACTGAGATCCCAGGTTAGATCACCCTCCTAAATTTGAGATCTCTCTCCTAATTTTATCTGGACCCTAGCCAGAAGCTGACATCCACCGTCATCCTGTGATGGTCATGGGATTCTGCCCCCTCCCCATGCCAGAGCCGCTCTACCCATCAGGAAAGTGCACAGTTACAGTTATGCGAGGAGGGCATTTTATCACCAGCAATTGTGTGGGGGATGAACATAGAACATAGCCATCGAGAAAAGAAAAAACCACAAGAAGCACGCAGAAGAACTAATGAAAGTATAGGTTGTGGTGTTGCACTGTGTGGGTTAAATGAAAGAACTCTGGATAAGAAGTTGGAGACCTGGGTTAGGTCACTGCTTGTGTCCCCTTAATTAAATCACATCACTCTTCTCTTGACATGAGTGTCCTCGTCTGTAATTGAGAAGGCTGGACAAGCTCTCAAGTCCTATTTAATTCTGGCATTCTATAATTCTAAGGGCAATAGAGAGTATACATTTCTGAGGGTCTCACAGATATAATTTTATTACAGCACAGTCTAATAATTAATATTCACAATGATGACTTTGGGTCATCAAGGAAAATTGCATTATACCCAATGTGCTTTTAAGGAAGCATCATAAAATTTAATACATTTTAGAATGATTTTCTGTCAGAATGTTAAATGGAAAACACACACACACACACTGCATTTGGTACTTAAAAGGTAGCCTCTCTTTCACTCTGAAAACATGTCATCTTGAATAACTCACATTTCAAGGATTCTGGAGAGTACATCTTTAGTGTATCTATGAAACATTGGAGCAAAATGGCTGCCTCATTCTAAGGCATTTACCAATACCAGAAAGATATTCCAAATTAAGCAATTTCAATGGGTTGTTATGGAGGCAATTAAGTTGGCTTTTCAAATAGTATGCATTTTACGTTTTAATACGTCAACCTTGTGTCATGTTTCTTTCTATAAGACAGGACCACTTGAATTAGTCTCTTCTACTGATTTGTATAGTGAACTTTTCATTCATATTTCAGGATATAGATTTTTCCCTTGATGATCTTCTTTGTCTCTCTGTTTGGCTATTTATTTTCTTTGAAATAATTTGACTACTTGTTCCATTACTGACAGAAAAACTTGACATACTCAGGTCATTACTGGCAGTTTCCAGATTCCATTTGCCATGGAATCCATGACTCTCTCAACATTTACTCATGCTGGAAACATTGCTTTTCCGTGACTGATACTAGGTAACTTGGTTCTTCTATCATTTAAGCCTTCCAAGGAGATTTCTGCCTCCATTGTAGATAAGTTGGAGAGACTTTACTTTCAAATATGCTCGTTTGGGCTTCTCTCCAGGTTTAACATTGGCCAGAGTCAGAGTTTGCTATCCCACCTCAAGCGTAACCTATGCTAATACCAATCCTTAGCTTTCAGTTCTCCCCAAGAGCCCTGAAGAATGTTTTAGCCTTTCTCTCAATCTGTAAGAGTTCAGGTTATAAATTCATGAAGTTGGGTTGTTTTTACCTGAATATTGCAGAACCAATGATGTCTTTATGGATTCCCATAATATTTTAGTCTCAAGAAGAGGCCAGGTGTGATATATCAGGTTCTGAACTGGTCCCTAAATTTGTTCTCCACAGATAAAGAAATATATGATAGAACGTGTGGAGTCATTTTTTTTCCGATATAAATTATTAGAGGTGACATTTTCCTTTCAAGGAAATGTTGAAGCAGTATTTTTCTGCTTCAGAGAAGCCAGTGCTTAAGCCTTGCCCAACACACTGGCATTTCAGTCAGGCCACTTGTGCTTCATGGTCTTCAGTTTGCCTGAGATATAAAACGGGGCATAAACTCCATGACCTCTGATGGCCCATTTGACTCTTTCGCTCTCTGATTTGCTAGTGAACCACAAGATGAAGGGCACTTTTGCCAAATGTTACTAATTGGGTTGCAGAAAATTAGTGCAGGGTTTTGGAGCCAGTCATAAGTATTTAATGTTTAGCTACTGCCCAGACAATCCTTCAAGGGTTTGGGGGTTAGGATGCTGAAGCATCCTTCAGTACATCTGAGAGATGCCCAGAGCTTGGTCAGAGGCTTAAGGCATAGTGACTATTTAGTAAGATGTTTTATTATTAAAACAGGTCTCACTAGCATTTTTAGACACATCAGAAATACCTCTCACACACAAAATACTGATTTGGGGGTAAGCTATCTGAATTTGCAGGACATAACTGTCTAGCTTTTTGAGAACTTATTTACTATCCTGGTTGCCTTGAGAAAGTACCAGAAAAAGCACTGGGATCAGAAGAGAAGGGAAAAGAACATGTATATTGCCATGCAATGGGAAATACACATAAAGTCAAAAGTGTGATTTCAGAGAATCTTGAATGAAACCAACCTATGCTCAAAATACCAAGTTAACTGAAATAATCGAGGTACAATGCTTTATAATATGATCTGAATTTTGAAAAAGAGCATAAAATATCTATTGTTTTCATGTGGATGATAAAATGACAGGTAATTTCTGTATTCTTTGTATTTATCTGTAGTTTTAAAATATAATTTAAAAAGCATGTACTTTCAAAATTCAAAAGCTGTACTAGAAAGTCAACATCTTTGACCACTTCTTCTATGTCCTTAAAGTTGTATTTTGTACATGTTGCATTACTGTTGAATTGTGGGTTTTTTTTAAAAATTTAGCAAAGATTATGATGTATCTACTTTGATACTGAATATTGTTTGAGGATTCCCATGTTTCTGATTAATAGTTATAAAACAACTTTGAAGCACTTCTTCTTCCACTGTCCAGTGTGATTCTTAGAACATCTTTATGCATGACAGCACCATTTTCTTAACTTATAAAATGCCATATCAAGACAAAGAACCTGGACTTCTGACATCTGCCCTTCATGGTGCTATCCTGGGCTCCAGGTTTCTCAGTTTGGGGCATGCGTTTTGAGCAGAAAATCCTTCATCAGAGAGAGGTATTTCACTCTGTGAAGTAAACAATTTCTAGGTAAAATAAAATAAGCTGATTCTAAAAGATGAATGCTGTTGTTTAAAAATTTGCATCTTCAATTATTTGAACCACAGACCATTTGTATGACTGTATTAAATCTAATATCTCTTGTTCTTTACACAGACAAATAAAATTGTATGTGAAAATTGAACATAATTGCATGTAAAAGAGGCTTTCTGAGAACTAGAGGGTGGATAAGTAATTGGCATCCTATGAGCTGATGTTTTAGGGCAGAAAACGAGTTCTAGGATGGACTTAGCCTTTTTCGCTTTGGTTATCACAGATATTGGCTAAGAGTTTTATCTCTGAACCCATTTCTGTTAGTACTGGCTCTGTGATCTTGAATAAATTACTGAATGACTCAGTTACCATTTCTCTGTCTCAGTTACCGTGTCTTTACAATGGAGATGATAGCATTACCCACCTCATAGGATTAATTATGGAAATTCTCGCTATAAAGAGCTCAGAACAGTTTGGCACAAAATAAGTACATCACACGTATTAACTGCTTGTATTATTATGATTGATAAGTATAAAACAGCTGTACAGTAACTACATTGAATCTTTATCTCATTGTGTCTTGAATTTATGAGGGGTATTTTCCCTGATACATTTTATTCTAACATTGCATTCCCATGATTCTTTGAGCATTAATATATATATATACATTTACAGAAACCAATTATTTCTGGGTTTTCCCTATACACCTATAATCAACGTCCTTTAGACTCAACATATAGAGTTGTATAAATAATATAAGTAACTTAACATGTACAACTCCTAGAATGTAACCACAAAATTGACACAATTTTGTTTTCCATTGTTCATGTAAAGTATACATCATAGGAGAAAAGTTTTTCCCCCATCACTAGATGAACACTTCAACAGGCTCATTACTCTTGGGTAATAGGAAGTTCTAAAGTCACTTTCTCCACATAATACAGTTTCGATTCAGAAAATAGGTTGTCTACTCCAATATATTAGTCAACACTCAATCTTCATTCAGTCCACTCCTTGGGCTGGGGCAGAGTCTCAGTCAGCCACTCGTGTGTGGGGAAGTGCTTATAGTCAGCCTCTTCTGTCTCACATGGTCCTCTCTCTCCTTCCCTCCATCCTTCCCTTCTTTCTTTCTTCCTTCCCTCTTTGGTACTGTTGCTTCCAATCCAACCAGAGTCAAAATACAGTGCTAAGGAAGGAATATAAGGGGGTCATTCTTTCTTGAGGGTTGACATCATAATATACTTTATTCTTTCTTGTTCTAGCAAAAATTGTTTGAAGATTTTTTTTTTCCTCTCATGGATGCCTCTGTTGGTTCTTTGGAAGGTCCCCTCTGAGGGCAACTCTCATGACTTGAGAAAATCATTATATTCTCCAACTACAGCAATCTGCTCAGCCTGTGGTCTCTCCACAAGGGCTCTTTCCATTCTCTTCTTCTCCTGTTTTTCCTTTTCTTTGAGAAGAAGCACCTCTAGGCCAGTTTCCCTTCCATGGGTTCCCAGGTCTGATCCACCAAAACATTCTCAAATGTGTTCTGACTTTGAGAGCCAGGTTTTCTCTTGACAGAGTAGCAACACTCTGACTATGGTGCCAACGCAGTTAGTCATGGTGTCTCTCACTCTTTAGGCTTCACGGGAAGAAGGCAGATCTGAGTCCACTCTGTTCCAGCATAGACACACACACACACACACACACACACACACACACACACACACACACACACACACATACACACAAGCACCGCATACATGCACCCCACAATCGTCGCACATGATACTTTCTGAGTAGGTCCCATAAGAGTTCCTCATTTGGTTTCAGTCGTGGAACACAACTTTCTCCAGAGATAACTTCTCCACAAACTTCTCTCCATAAAAACCACTTCTTCTGCCTTTTAAAATCTTCATGTTGATAGGGAGCTACAATAGCCAAGCAGCAGGTTCTTGGGATGTTTTTCTGAGGCCTTCTCTCTGCGCTAATGTTGATGTCTGTTATCGTTAGTATCTTGGCATCTCAATTGAAATGTCAGATTTAAAATCTATTTTTAAACAACAGATAGGACTTTTTAATATAGTTTAAACATATTTCATATTTCAGAGATTAGATGCAACATATAGTCTCTTGAGATTCTGGGTTAAAAATGACTAAGTTCACATAAAATCTTCTGCAAATTAAAGTTTGGGTAACAGCTCAAGATTTAAAGTGGAAAAAATGCTATGCAATGAAGGAGAGCAAACATTACTGAGCATCATTAGGAGAATTTTTAAAATGCTGACTCTACAATTGAATTCGAAGACTAAGAAAAAAACACATATTACAGTGAAGTAAAATGACCTTTTAGCTACACAGTTTGAAGTTTCACTAATGGATTTAGCACCATCTGAAAGAAAAGTTCCATTTCATTTCTGCCTATCGTCCACAATTGTAATAGATTATAATGGTAAAAGGAAATTAATCCTGTAATGGTGGAAATGAGTTTACATAAAATTCATTTACTTGGACACAGAAGCACTTATATTTACCACATTTGCAGTTAGCTAAGAAGTAGTGTGGTAACAGCAGAGTTAAACCATAGTTAGAACAAGTGCATTACAAACTTTAACTGGAAACAGCATTTATTTAGTAATTAAAATGGAAAGACTGAACATGTGAACAGTAATGTAATATTTTCTCTTGGGATTAATACATTTAAATGTAAGAGTATTATACTTTAATTTGTATATGTAAATAAGATGCATTTTAAATTGTGCACTTACATTAATACTTTGAGAAATGTGCTTCCAATTCCTGTTGGTGTAATTTTTAACCCCAGAAGTATACTAGTTCCAGAGGGCTTTTTTAATCCAAAGTAATGAGAAAGATACTGTTTTAAGCATATAAGTTTACATTATTTTTCTTTTCTAAACACCTGCTTTTTTTTATTACACAGTCAAACCAATTGATGCTCATTTTGAAGAGGAAGATTTACAATGTTTATTCTATGGAAAAGACTAATTCATTGAGTAAATTTTCATCAGTATATATAGTATCTTATTTAATCTTACTGAGTTATGTGTATTTTGAAGATGACAATCTAGTTATTATTGATTTGGTAAAATGGCTTTATTGCCTTATAGTATTTCTAATGTGAGAGGGAAATGAGTTTTATATGAAATTGGTGATTAAAAAAAAAGTATCAAAGAGCTGTGAACAGGGACACCAAGACTTATTTGTAGATCAAGAAGGGAAAACTACTTTGTAACCTTTTACTCTTTAATATTCAAATCCATAATCCTGGAACAAGTGTCTGATACTATCCTAAGCAATTACTTCATGTGTACTAATCAAATAAAGGCAAGAAACATTATTTAAAGATCAGCAGAAGCTTAAATTTTGAATCAGACATAGGATTCAAAGAATTTGCTATTTTTTTCTTAGATAGCTTTCATATAATTAAATGTTTTTTTCACTTTCTGATGGAAAAATGCCATATTTTCCTATAAAGGGGGAGACAATTTTTTAAATCATTGTACCGGTAAGTGTCTCATCAGAAGATAGCAATCACACATTAATTTCAGCAGAGAAAGTTTAACACAAGGGGATTGGAGCAATCAATAAAGAGGACTCTAAGTAATATTAAGAATAACGTATAAAGGAGCAACCACTGTAATCCAGTAGTAGATATAATAGCAAAGCATGTAAGGAAGTTTCCTTTCTCCTACCTCCAGGCCTGAGCTTCAGGCCTTGTAGGAGGGGACAAGGCCATGGCCGTCGGATGACAAAGGAGTCGCCGTGGTGTCACGCAGGCAGAACTAGCTGGAACTGTGCCCTTTGGAATGTGCAGGAGATCCATCCTCTGGGGTTTGGGGGAAAACCGTTTACAGGGAGGTGTATCTGTTCTAGGAGGCACTGTGCCATAAAACTGCCTAAGAGGAGTGCCCGGGGTAACTGACGGAGGGTGGGTGGTGGTGGCCATCCTGATCTTCAGGACCTGGACACTGGAGAAACAGCCGGTGATGCAGTTCCTGGTCACTTGAGAAACTGCCTGAGATGCAGGAGCTGGGCACTGGGGAAACCACGTTCACTGCTGAAGCTGGAGCCAGAGACACTACGCGTGATGTGGGAACTGAGTGCTGGGGAAGCCATGTGTACTGTAGGAGTTGAGAGTGAGAAGCCAGAATTTATGCTGCAGTGGCAAAGAAACAAATAAACACACACACACACACACACACACACACACACACACACACACACAGAGAGAGAGAGAGAGAGAGAGAGAGAGAGAGAGAGAGAAACAACTTTTTGTTTGCAAAGCAGGCATTGAAGGGTGGATTCAGAGCTGTGAAGCAATAAATTAATAACTGGCACACATATTTAAAGAAAAAAAAGTGAAAAAAAGTGTCCGCAATCTTTTGGCCTTGAATTAGACTGATTCTACTAGTCGTTATGAGTCTATGTCTTGGGGCCAACCTATCGTCCTGGCGCTTGTCTTTTCTGGGCTCCTGTGTACTAACTTCTCTATTCAATTAAAAGTAAATTAGGGGATTTGGCCAGGAGTGTTAGCCAATCAACCAGAAAACCCTTGTAGACATTTGGAGCTATCTAACATCTTTGGGGAAGATAATAATGTTCTCCTTATTGCCAAATACCTGAATTTAAATCTAACTTACAGCTATGTGAAGGTTTCTCTATACTCAGTTTCTTTATTCATAAAACAGCAATAATAATGGTATCCATTCATTGTTTTTACTATTTTGATGATTACATGAGGTAAGAAATTCAACCATGTTTATCACCATATTTGGAACTTACAGAATGTCCTTTAAATGTTATCTATTAATATCAATATTAGTTATTAATATTTTTATTGTTTTATTGCTTTTGCCCTGAAGAGATGCTGGCTTTAGAATATCTTTACCAATAACTCCACAGAATGTGGACTGTTAGTATCCCAAACAATATAACTACCATATCTTGTTGTCCAACCCAGTAGTAAATCATCCTTCCAAGTAGCTGTAACTATAGGCGTTCACCACCACGCCCAGTTAATTTTTTAATTTATTGTAGAGATGAGGTTTCGCCAAGTTCCCCAGGCACGAACCCCTGGGCTCAGGCAATCCTCTCACCTCGGCTTCCCAAAGTTTTGGGTTTATAGGCGTGAACCACTGCGCCCAGCCATTCTTCTTATTTTAAATGAATTATAGAGAGGTAGAAAAAGCATCATGGAGAAATGTTGGCTTTGTGGCCAGAACATCTGCCTTTCAATCTAGGATTCTTCAGTTATTAACTGTATGATTGATCTTTGTCAAACTATTTAGCCTCAATTTCCTCCTCTATAAAGTACAGTCGTGTGTGTGTATGTGTGTAGACTATGCTTTGTCACATACACATGTACACACACACATACATGCACCTTGCAGTGTATAAAATAAGATGATACATTTAAAGCACTAAGCACCATTCTTTTGTTTTGTTTTGTTTTTTGTTTTGTTTTGAGTTGGAGTCACTCTGTTGCCCAGACTGGAGTGCAGTGGCCACTCCCGGGCACCGCAGCCTCGACCGCTGGGCTCCGGCGATCCTTCCGCCTCAGCCTTCCAGGTAGCTGGAACTACAGGCGTGCGCTACCACGCCTGGCTGATTTTTTGATTTATTGTAGAGATGAGGTCTCGCTGCCCAGGCGGGTCTCGAACCCGCGGGCTCAGGCAATCCACTCACCTCAGCCTCCCAAAGGCACGGGATTACGGGCTGAGCCACCGAGCCCGGCTAGCACCATTCTTAATATATTCCTAGTATAACAAAGATATTCAATACATATTAGTGCCTTTTAGTATAAAGTGAAACTTCCGGTAGACACATAGCAGTGTCTGGAAGGCAGATGCGTATTTCTATTTCCAAGTTCTTCTTGACCTGTAGTATGTTTGGGGAAGGAGGACAAATGAGGGTAAGCTCTAGTTTTGAAGGTATAAAATCTAGAAGTAGTATTTATGAGTATTTCAACTTAAGTTCAGCATCTTCACACACAGAATCTTCAGCTGCTATAATTCCTAAAAGTTACTAGTCTCAATATCAGCCTATCAAGTCTCCACAGGATGGCTTCATTAAGCCCGGGTGAAAAAAAGATTCCTCCTTTTCACACAAACGTAATCATACTCTTTGTAAATTAAATAGTTTGGCCTCAGTAAATGAAAAGAAAATCTCTTTTTTGGTCTGGTTTTTATTATTCAAGATCTTCACTTTCATCTCTACCTGAGACATTCAGGAAGATGTGATAATGTAGTGTTTTTTCTGATCTTCAAATGATAAAATGGTGGTGGAGTTCTTTTTATTAAATTCCATTTGTATTAAAATGATAACTGAAGCTTGTCTGGCAATACTAATAGACAGGGAAACTGTGTGAAAAAGTATTTCTCCCTTAAAAAGTGATTTGGAGTTAAGAGGGACAGAAAATGAGGAACCTGAAGTTGAAATATTGAAAGGGAAATGTGATAAGAAATTGTTAACAATTCGATTAATAATAACTTTTGCAGGCTGCTGGCATATGTGCCAGGTTATAAGCTATTTTAATAATAAAGGATAATAACTGGTTACATTCTATAGAAAGTTGGAACCTGGGTGTGCTTTGATCTCAGGTTTATACAGAATTCTTTTCTTGGCTACTAAATGGATACAAGTTCAAGGGACTGATTAAAAATAAGTCATTATTCAAAAACTCTCAGTAAATTAAGAATAGAGGGAAATTTTCTCAACATTAGAAACATCTACCAAAAAAACCCTACAGATAAATATAATACTGAGTGTTGAGACCCTTGAAGCTTTCTTGCTAAGATCAAGAACAAGAAGAATATCCCTTCTCACCACTGTTTTCCAACATTGTATTGGAAGTCTTAGCTAGTATAGTCAGAAAATAAAAGAAAATAAAAGATAGATGCTGGGAGGGAATAAATAAAACTGTATTTGTTTGCAGATGACATAATTGTGTAGAAAACCCAGAAGAATTAGTCAAAATTCTCCTTGAACTAGTAAATGATTATAGCAATGTTGCAGGATACAAAGTTAATATACAAAAGTGAATCAATTTCCTATATACTAGCAATGAACAAGTAAATGTGAAATTAAAAACACATACCATCCAAAAAATGGTACCATCCCACAAACTGGGAGAAAATATTTGCAAAAGACATATATAATAAGGGTGTGTTATTCATAATATATAAAAAGCTCTTAAAACTCAATGATAAGAAAATGAACCTCCTAATTTTAAAAATGGGTAAAACTTAAAAGAGTCCACATGTCAAAGAAAAAGATCATTATCGATATGAAAATATTCTGAAGAAAAATATAGCACAGATACTATTATGTCTTATTCTTGTAAGTTGATAATTTATAATTGTATACATTTATGAGTATATAATGTGATGTTATGATTTATAAATACTTGTGAAATAATTAAATTAAGTTAGTTAACACATCCACCACAGCAAATGCCTAACACTTTTTTTTGTAGTGAGAACATTTGAAATTTACTCTTTTAGCAATGTTGAAATGTATTCTGCTATTAACTATATTCATCAAGCTGTGCACTAGTTCTCAAAAACAGAAAAGGACATATTCCTTCTGTCTGAGATTGTGTACCATTTGATTCTACTTATATTTTGTTATTGATTGCCAATTGAATTCCAGGTTTATCAAACAGTTGTCATGATAGCAATTCTTTTAAACATGTGGGATATTGCAGCATGTTCAAGTTTTGTATGGTCAACTTTTGTAATGTCTTTTGTGTATCCCAAAGGAAGGTACATTCTGCAGCTACTTGATGTGATGTCCTGTGTGTGTCCATTAGGTTGTATTTGTTGGTCATGTCCACAAAGTCGTCTATAGTATTTACTGATTTTCTTGGCTTTCTATCAATTCTGGGAGATAATTGTTACATTTCACTACTATGGTTGTGGGTCAGTTTTCCTTTATTTCTGTCCTTTATTTCTCTGTTTTCTTGGGTTTTTTAAAAAAATTTACTTTATTATAGAGATGTGGGGTACAAATGAGGATTAACTACATAAGTAGGCTGCATGCAGGTGAAGATTGATCTTCTAACTGGCCCTCACTCCCCCGGTAGTGGACCAGGTACCCTTTGTGTTGTCACGAGTCCTCTACCTTCCTCCTTCCTTCCCTCCCATAGCAGTGTCCAGAGACTACGAATTCCTCCCTTGTGCTAATGTGACTGATGTGATGTTCAGGGCCCACTTATGAGTGAGAACATGTGGTATTCAGTTCTTTGTTTCTGTGGTCTCCAACTCCACCCAATATGCTGTGATATCCATGATTTTGTTATTCTTTATGGCCGCATAATACACCATTATGTATACATAACACATTTTCTTTATCCAGTCCACTTCTTCAGCAATAAACATGCATGTGCAGGTATCTTTTTTGTAGAACAATTTATGTTCCTCTGATCATATTCCCAGGAGAGGGATTGCTGGATCATATGGAAGGTTAATTTTTAGCTCTTTCGGGAATCACCACACTGCTTTCCGTAGAGGTTGAACTAGTTTGCACGCCCACTATAACAGTGTGGCAGCACTCCCTTTTCTTCATACCCATACCAGCATCTGTTGTTTTCTGACTTAGTAATGATAGCCATCTTTGCCGGAGTTAGATGGTTTCTCATTGTAGTTGTGATTTGCATTTCTCTGATGATTAGTGAGGCTGAGCAATTTTTTATGTCTCTGTTGGCTGCTTGTATCTTTTGAGAAGTGTCTGATTATATCCTTTGCTCACTTTTTAATGTTTTTTTTTCCCGCTTTCCTTTCGCTTCATTTGAGTTCTTTGTAGATTCTTGATGTTAGGCCTTTATCAGATCCGTGATTTGCAAATATTTTTTCCCATTCTGTGCTTGTCTTTTTACTCTCCTGATGATTTCTTTTGCTGTGCAAAAGCTTTTCAGTTTGATGAGGTCCCATTATCTATCTTAGCTTCTGGATACTTGGTCAAAACTATGTTGTCTCATTGATGTGCATAAGGGTGTTTCTTAACGTTTTCTTCTAGGATTCTTATAGTTTGAGGTTTTACTTTTAGATCTTTGATTCATTTTGAGTTGATTTTTGTATATGGTGGGCAGAAGCTGGAGGCATTCCCTCTAAGGATGAGAACAAGACAAGAATGCCCAGTCTCACTCCTCCTGTTCAATACAGTGCTGAATGTCCTAGCCAAAGCAGTCAGGCAAGAAAAGGCAATCAGGAGCATCCAAACTAGAAATCTCTGTGCATGGTATGAATCTATACCTTGAAAACCCTAGGAAGTCAGTTAAAGGTTTCCTTACACTGATAAACAACTTTGGTAAAGTCTTGGGTTACAAAATCAACGTGTATAGAAAGACAGCTGTATTTCTATACACCAGCAACAAGCAGCCAAAGTGCTAAATAAAAAGCACAATCCCATTCAAAATAGCCACATACACACAAAAAAGAAATACCGTGGCATCCATCTAACTAGAGAAGTGAAAGACACTTACAACCAGAACTACAAAACGCTGTTCAAGGAAATCAAGAATGATACAAGTAAATGGAAAAACATTCCACGCTCATGGATTGGAAGAATCAATATTGTCAAGATGTCCATCCTAACCAAGGCAATCTATAGATTTAATGCAATATCCATCAAGTTACCAACATCACTTTTCTCAGACCTGGAAATGACAATACAGAAGTTCATTGGAAACAAAAAAGAGCACAACTAGCCAAAACAATCTTCAGCAAAAGGAATAAAGCGGAAATTGTCAGACTTTAAACTTTATTACAAGGCTGCAGATACCAAAACAGCCTGGTAAATACAGGTACAGGAATAGGCACATAGACCAATGAAACAGGACAGAGATTATGGAACTCATCTCATTTTCGACAAAGCCACCAATAACAATCACTGGAGAAAGGAGACCATATTTAGCAAATGGTGCTGGGAAAACTGACTGACCACACGCAGAAGAGTGAGACTGGACCCCTACCTATCTTGATGTATTTTTGATAAATATTTTGAGATACATACAAATTTCAAATCATTTTATATTCCTGGAATGTTGAAACTGTTAGTACTATAAAATAACAATTTTATCTTTACTAATGCCATGGGCTTTAGATTCTCTTTTGTCTGATACTCAAATAAATACACTAGCTTTCTTTTGATATTAATCACATGACTGCTTTTTATACCCTTTTGTTTCAATTTTTATATTTTATATAGTTTTTATATAGCTTTATAGTTTAGATATATTTTTATAATGTTTTTCTTTCAGATGATTTTACTTGATATTCCTTTCTTTTCTAAACTGAGCCAATTAGGCACTTTACATTTCATGTAATTACCAATCTGTTTATATTTAAGCATACCATCTTATTTTGGGCTTTCCAATTGTTCAGCTTCTTATGTGTTGTTTTAATCATTTTTTCCCTCTTTTGGGTTAATGAATATATTTCATCCTTCCATGTTTTTTTTTCAATAGTTTGGCAGTTACATACTCTCTTTTACAGTTACTTATAAGTTATCATGCACATGTTTAATTTTTCCAGTACTAATCAATAAAAAATTCGCCTCTTCCTGGATAAAACAATAACTTTACTTTATCTTCACTTATCCTCATTCCAACTATGGCAGAATGTCAACAGTTTGGAGGAGAAGGGGGTTGGGGGGGGGATGGGGGTATATGGAAACTCCCTGTACTTTCCTTTCGATTTTGCTTTGAACGTGAAATTGCTCTTAAAAAATGAAGCTTATTAATTAAAAAAATAAGTGAAAAGCTCTGCTTGCTTTCAGTTCGAGGGTTTAAATTTTTCAAGTCAGCAAATCTAAGCAGAAATTTAACTTTATATTTCTCTGCTCTGTTTCAAGCTTCTATTCTGCTTTATGGGAGTAAACATCAGTTCTACATAAATTCTATTTTAGTTTGCACTTAATCTCTTCTGGATTTTCCCCTTCTTCTCCACTCCAGAAGGCACTGAAGTCCTAGAGGACTGTGTAACGTTTTGTAATGGAGAGCAGAGAGACCATCTGGGGACCCATTCCTCATTTAACCTCTGACCCGATCATGTCCAAAATCATCTGACCCTGGGTCATAAGCATCATTGTACCATCCTCCAATTATTTTTCTGTCGTGTAGAGACCATATGGCCCATGTCACTTTCTGCTGCAATTTCCATTGTCATAGTCCAAAATCCCTTTTTAGTTTCATGAACGGGCCCCCACTAAATTTCTGGGGCACAGAAATATTTCATGCTTCTCCCACATCATTATCTGCTGTGGTAGGCTTTTTAAGGTGGTGAAAATGTCAGACAACTTTCTTGTTGATAATGCTTCAGAATTTTCTCCACCCATGCCTGTATGTATAGTATGGGCATTCTTCATGCACTGGTTACCCCCCCGCCCAAGATTCCAGATAAGGCACAGGCACAAATATCTTCTATTTCCAGTTTATAAGTTGTAACTGAAGTTGAGATTGAGCAGGGTCAATGGCTTTTTCCCCAAAACGTTCTTTTGCTTATTTTCCTAGCCTTTTGTTTTTGATCCTCGTGTCAGTAATTAAAACACACACACACACACACACACACACACACACACACACACACACACACACAAATTCAAGCATTATTTGCCATTTCCTTTGACTTTGTCACCATATCTCCTCCCTGAGGCAAGATAGCTTCTAAGTCAACCTATTAAATATATTATAAATCATGTAACCCTCTCATTCTTGGTTTTTTTTTTTTTTTTGAGTTGGAGTCTCACTCTGTTGCCTAGACTGGAGTGCAGTGGCCACTCCTGGCCACCGCAGCCTCGACCCGCTGGGCTCCGGTGATCCCTCTGCCTCAGCCTTCCAAGTAGCTGGAACTACAAGCGCGCGCTACCACCCCTGGCTAGTTTTTGATTTATTGTAGAGATGAGGTCTCGCCAAGTTGCCAGGGTGGGTCTTGAACCCGCGGGCTCAGGCAGTCCACTCACCTCAGCTCCCAAAGCACGGGATTACAGGTTGAACCACAGAGCCCGGCTACCCTCTCATTCTTAATCTTTCTCCTTGATCCCAAGTTCTAGTTTTTCAGCATTTCTCTATTTCTACCCCACTGAAGTAAATAAATACTCCAGACATGGTTGAATAGCCAAATAATTGAATGAGACTAATCATCTATGATTTGGAGAGTACATATTTATTAATATAACCTAACACTGCTTTAATACAACCAGCTGCATTAAACATGGTTCATGAAAATTTTGGAAGACTACACCTGTACATTTTTTACATATAAATTACTTTTTTATTCATACACATGCTATTTAATATGAGAACCAAAACATGGAACCGAATTTTGTTTGTCACTCACTATGATTTTTAAAAAATTTTTGGAAAATGTTTCTCAGCCATTTAATGTGTATTACATCTCCTTGGCAGAAATTAAATTGCATCCAGAACATCAGAGCAAGGGAGTTGGGAAATTTAGATTTCTAGCTTTCCATGTTCAGTAATTCTGGCAAGGAGTGGAACACAAAGGCAGTGGAAGGAGATCCAATCTTTAGCACAGACATTATATTTTCATATTCAGTGTTCTTTACTGAAATTGGTAATTTCATTAAAAACTTAGTACATTTTTTTCTTCTACATATTGTTAATATTTCTAAAAGTCATCTAAAATATACTAATTCATTTTATCATCATACAATAGACCACCTTTTTTTGTCAGTTCTTCCTTCTCCGAAGGAGCTCTTTAATCAAATAATACTTTTTTTTTTTTTTTTTTGAGTTGGAGTCTCATTTTGTCACCCAGACTGGAGTGCAGTGGCCGCTCCCGGCCACTGCATCCTCGACCTGCTGGGCTCCGGAGATCCTTCCGCCTCAGCCTTCCAAAATAATACTTTTTTAAAAAAACACAAAATACAGAAAAGATTCAAGGAAAATTTTAACATTGGAGCTGGGGAATAATATAGGGGTTTATTCAGTTTGGCCAATCTGCTCAGGTTCTCGTAGGCAGCCTTGAAGAATCAGGGAAAAAGTTTTGAAACTCAGTGATCTGTATTAAATAATGAAGGGTTTTGTTCTCATAACAGCAAGACTCAGTGTGAAAAAGAATAAATTAAAGCAAATAGGAAGGGAGCAGCAGTACCTGAAGTTGTGTTCTTTATCAAGACTATTAGTAAATACATTAATGATCAAATATTTAAATTAAACCATCTGGTCAGTTCAATCAGTCAATGCAATGGAGTTCAAGTAATGTGACTTCCACGGAGCTGATCAGCTATTAGAATTGACCTCATTGATGAGTGTGTTGACTTAACATGGATATATCTTTAAAGAGGACTAGTTCTGGGTGGTAAGACACTTCATCCAATACATTGTGAAACTTGTCTGTTGCATTAGAGAACATTTTTGTTGTTGTTATATTGTCATGTTGATATGCAAAACAAATGCTATTCTGCTGTTTTATGACTTCCCCAGACACTCAGGTATCTGGGTGACAAATATAGCAAATATTTAGCAGGTGGTACGAACAGCCTGATGCAAATCTTGTATTTTCAACCTGGAGATCATCCAAACTATCTGGTTTGAGAATGAAGGAACAGTCTGGTTCACATTTTCTATCTGGGAACCATTATTAACAAATGCATATGTGTGTGTGTGTGGTTTGTAGTTTTTAAAAAAATTGTAGATATATTAAAATATTATATATATTAAAATATATATGTAAAAACTATGAACCACACATAAGCAAACAATAATATATATATACATATATGTGTATAGAATTTTAATACCTAGTTACATGTATATGTGTGTGTGCGTGTGCATGTGTGTGTGTGTGTGTGTGTGTGTATACACACCATACACAAAAGAGGCCTGAGCAACAACAAGATCAAGTTTACATGATGTTCTGAGTTGTCTTGGGTTTTACATTTAGCTTTATTAAAGTGTAATTGATATCATTTCTATCCTCAGCATTTTCACTAATTCTCTCTTTCTCCCTTTTCTCCCTCCCTTTATAAAAATGGATTCTCTCTTCTGTATTTCATTGTAAAGAGAATGTGTGGTTCACAACCCTATAGGTATTTCTGCAATATCTAAGTTGAAGAAAGTATTATTTTAGTAGCAAGAAGCAAGATTGTTTTGTTAAAACAATTCTGGGAAAAGAAACATTTTCTTGCCTGCAATATGGACACGTGATAGACACCACTCATCTTGGAAATGGGATTTCAAAGTCAACGAGTGTAGTTTCTGTACTTCTTAGTGCTTATAGTAAGAAAATCCTTCAAATTTTTAAGATAATATTTATCATGAGTCACATTTTCTTCAACTGGCATATTATTCAAGATATTCTTTTATGATATAATTTTTTCATTATGGCTGAGATATTAAACTTCATGGTTATATGAATTCTTGTTATTATATCTGTGTTTTTTTGTTTTTTTTTTATTTTGAGATGGAGTCTCTGTCACCCAGGCTGGAGTGCAATGGCCGCTCCCGGCCACCGCAGCCTTGACCTGCTGGGCTCCGGCGATCCTTCCACCTCAGTCTTCCAACTAGCTGGAACTACAGGCGCGCGCTACCATGCCCGGCTAATTTTTTGATTTATTGTAGAGATGAGGTCTCACCAAGTTGCCCAGGCGGGTCTTGAACCCGCGGACTCAGGCAATCTACTCACCTCGGCTATATCTGTGTTTTAATATGTATATATTCTCACATACATATAATTCTGATGAATTTACTAGATTATAGTTAGAATGTCAACATTGTTTTTATAAGTCTCTGGCCTGTCACAGAATTTGCAAGAAATTATTTTTAATGTATTGGCACTTTTGCCACACTCCAGATTGTTGACTGCCTTTCTTGCAATGTGGATTTAACCAGTTTATCAGTCAGTGTCTAATATGTTCAGTGATTTAGAAAAAATAATGCTTACAAAGAAGAAGTATGGGAAGCTACTTACAAGAGGATTTAGGTGGATGATTTGCAATCAAAACTAAGCTATTTGGTACCTATTCTACAAAGGTCATGCATACTGATCATGAATGTTTTTTAAAATCCCCAGGTCTAGGGGAATGTCTTGCTGTTATTTTTTAAGGTACAAAAGTTTTCCAACATTTTTTAAAGTGAAAGAGAGAATTGAGAATGATAAATTTTCTTGAAACATTAATTTTTACATCCTGAACCCTAGCATTTCTGTTGAAATCAAGATGAGAAAAATACTAGCTAAATTTGGGAATAATTGCTAAATATTTCTGGGGATCATATGGCAAGATGTTTATCGTGTGTGTGTGTGTGTGTGTGTGTGTGTGTGTGTCTGTGTGTATGAAAAACAATATCTAACAGGACCAATTTTTTTTCTCATCAATGTTAAAACGAAATGAGCCTGAACAAAGCAACTTAACTCAAGGAATTGTACATAAATTTGCTTGAAGTTGCAGCTCCCAAGACCCTTTAAATGACATTCTGTATCTTAAATATATATATAAAATCTCTGGTCTCTGAGGACTTTTTTCTTCTGTTTCATTCATTTAGGCAACATCTTAGACATAGGCACACAGCCTCCATCTAAGGTATATATTTTGGTCTCCTTTTAAGAAACTTGTTCACCCATGCTCACTTTCCTCCCAAGTCATCTTTCTCCCTGTCCTTGATACTATGCCTAGAAGTTTATATTTCTGGCCTCCTGCACTCAGCAGTTTTCAGTTTGAATATATATCACTCAAGTTTTCCCTTGTTACCTATGAATCACACTTATTGTCCTGTTAAGCACAATTGCTCTGATAGTCCCCTTGGTTATTTTGGCTGCACCGTGTCAAGTTCACTGATAATAGAAGGAACAGGGCTGTCAGGGGAGCCCTGATAGCATCCAGGTGCTGAAATGGTCCCTTCTAGTCCTTCATGTCATTGCCTAGATTCCTTAAGTTCTGGTAGAAGCACTCTGGTCAAGTGCAGGAAGAGATAACTTCAGTTCTAAAACCGCCAGGGCACACCACTCTATGTGCAGCTGCCACTTTCTTTTTCTTTGAGAAAATAACAATTTTGCTACTTAGAGGGAAATAAAATCCCAAATTTTAGAATGGCAGAAAATGATGATGACATAGTCTTTTGTTGATTTTCAGGTGGTTAATTATCAGTTGAATTAATTGTCATTTATCTTTTCCCTGCTTAGAAGTGTCTCAGCTCCAAATTTCAGAAGTTAAAATCAGAAATGCCTTTTGATGTAGAAAATGGAGAGGAGAGCACCTAATTATCAGGGCATACATAGAAGAGAGATTTAGCAAATCAGTCAGCATTGTTTTTTTAAAAAATTAATATAATAAACACTTTGTTACTTCATGAGTCAAGTATGTCTATTTTAGTTTTTATGCAGATAATTGGGAAATTTTGTTTTACACTATAAATCTATTAATAATTTTACTTATCCTTCCCAAAATTGTGCAAGTGTGACATAACTATATAGTAATGAGACCTCTTGGTCCTCCAGAATCTTGCTCTGTGGGAAGGAATGCAATCAAAGAAAGCATAGAACAGAGTCCTACAAATAGAGCCCTAATCAAAGGCCTTTTTTTGCCTAAGTTAAAGGCCAGTACTGGGTTGGGGACATATGGTGGTTGAGAAAACAATGGGCCATCCAGTGGGAGATGTTCTAGAGAAAACTGAAAATGTGAGCCTGAAAATTAGGGATATGTATGTAAATTTAGGAATCTTATTTTAGAGTTGATAATTGAAGGCTGGAAATTAGATCAGATTTCTATGGAAGAGAGTATGAAGTGGGGAAAAAAGAGGATGATTAAGGATTGAACTTGGGAGATAGCCACACGCATCTTATTTATTGATTTTAATAATAATTATTATTATTACAGCAACAATTATAATTTATTGAGCTACTGTCATGTGCCAGTCAGTTTGTGTACATTGCTCACCTAATCTTCACAATCCCTTGAGGTAACTAATATTATTAAGCCTATATTACAGATGAGGGTTCTACTATAGCTCAATTACTCTTCTGTACTTGTTCTTTTTTTTTTTGAGTTGGAGTCTCACTCTGTTGCCCAGACTGGA
>NW_007248830.1:491968-524505 GCF_000164805.1 Carlito syrichta
CCGGCTGATTTTTTTGATTTATTGTAGAGATGAGGTCTCACCAAGTTGCCCAGGCGGGTCTTGAACCCGCGGGCTCAGGCAATTCACTCACCTCGGCCTCCCAAAGTGTGGGATTATGGGCTGAACCACTGAGCCCGGCTGTACTTGTTCTTAATAAATCAAAAATAGCAACTATGGTGGAGCAAGCTGCTCACTTTTGCTACACTGCTATAGAATTAGCTCTCATTTACATACAGGGTCTTCCAAGAAGAGTCAAAAGATCTTCCGTGGGTACAAAAGTAGGCAGTAGCTTGCCCAAAATGCAGGAAGTATTAAATCTTTATTTGGAGTTTTGTTTTTGTATAAAGAACATAAAAATTGTTGACATTTATCTGGAAGCGAGAAAAACAGATGTACCCAGATCTGTGTAGGTGGATGAACTAAACTATCTCTCAGCTTTTCTCTCTGACTTGCTACTTAACTCAAAGGACATCATCAGACAAAAGATGTGTTTCTAGATGCCAGGGACTTTTGTTGAATCATCAACTGATTCATGGAGTTTCTAATGTTTGGCATTGCTGAGCAAATTGTACATAAATACAGTCATTTGTACAGTCCTTCAAGATGATGCGTACTTCTTTTGATAATGTATGATAATTGATGTTCTTTTCAATATCAGTATTGTTAATATGAGCATTAGCCTGGAAAATACTACAGAATAAACCCATATTTCCCCCGGAGAATGTATTTTAAGACCAAATGGCATTTTTTTAAATTAACAAGTAAATTGCGCTGTGCCAGTGAAAAGGGGTACAACAAATGTCTACTTATGCTTAGATAGGTATAGAAATACATATAGTCTTTCTTTCTCAGGTCAAAGAGCCTAAAAGGAAATTTAGGAGCAGTGTAGAGTGAGGAATTCCAGTGAATTGAGATCTTATGACATTCTACAATCTTTGCATCATTGGTCTTTTACATTCTATTTGTTATGATTATATAATAATAACTCATTAAACAATATGCCATAAATAATTTATTATATGTATACCAAAAATATGTGAACATTTGTTTTAGTCCATTTGTGCTGCTACAACAATACTACAAACTGGTATAAAGAACAGACATTTATTTTGCACAGTACTGGAGGCAGAGAAATCCCAGATAAAGCTGCCAGCATTGGTGTCTTGTAAGGGTTGCTCTTTGCTTCCAAGACAATACCTTGTTGCTGTGTCCTTACAGGATAAAAGGTGGAAGGGTAGGAGAGCAATGTCTCCAACCTTGAGCCCTTTTATAAGTCAGCATTGTTTTTTTAAAGAAATATTTAATGTAAGACTTTGTTAGACTTAACCCTCATTCATGTTCATTCAAGATTGCACCTCATGACCTCCTCATCTCCCAAAGGCCATACTGTTTAATACTGTTGCATTGGGGGATTAAGTTTTAACATGAATTATGGACACCATCATTTAAACCATTACAGCATCATAACACAAAAATTAAAATTATTTTTCATGACTTGAGGTTGCAAATGTGTGTCATTCTGGATGGACCAGGTTATGCTAGAGAAATGAACTATTTCAACCACTAAAAACATAAAACAGCAAAGGCATATTTCTCAATCAAGATATGAATTCACAGTGGGTTGGATGGGGCTCTGATTCATGTATTTAAAATTAGAGGATTCAGTATTCAAAGGTTTCTACCTTCTACAGAAATACCAGTGCAGTGATAGGAAAGGATCTTGGCAAATTGTGTACCAGCTGTTAAATCTTCTACCCCAAAATAATACCCATCAATTTTATTCACGCTCCATTGGTCAAAGCAAGTACATGGCCATGTGATCCTAATAAATGCAATCCCACCATGTGCCCAGAGCATGCACTGATGGCTACCACCCTAGCCCTCCTAACTGTGTGTTCATAGAGGCAAATGTGGGATTTGGATTTAGGTGTTTACAAATTACCTTCATGACTTTTAAAGGTGGGGCATATTCTCATGAACATATTTTCTTCATTTGTTTAAGCATTTTGCCAATGCAGTTAAGGTAAAATTTTTAGTACATTTTTGACCTGCTTCACCTAAACTTTGTTCTTGAAACTCAAATTGTTTTTCAGTCCAGTCTTTTATAATGTATGACATGGTAATCGGAATGAATTATTAAGAATGAATTTACTCCTTAAAAATGGCAACAGTTCTTACTATGCTTGTGGGGAGTTGTTGGACCATCTTGTACAATGAAGCTCGACATTATTCTTGGTATTTAATTTTTCTAAAGAAGTATTTTTGTACATCTTAGAATCCAGGGCAATATTTGTTTCTGTTTGTTAAATATCAAAGCAAATGGTGGAGAGCTTATTATATTGAATCTATAAACCAGGTAGAGATCAGATGAAAAGTCACTGTGCAATTTCCCTAAAAGAAGGCACTATTCTTCCCATACTTATGTTGGAGCAGACTCTGTCTTTTAAGCAGAGCTTTGGGATTGCTGTAGAGCAGTGAGAACATTTTTCTCATGTGTATATGTGTATAGCTGAGATTGAATTCATTCCAGTTGTGAGTCTGATGATATATTTACAATACATTTTAGAACATTGACCTCCAAAGATAAAATAAACGTTACAATCACATTTCAGACCTGTAATTTGGAGCACTCTAGTACTGAAATGTTTTTCTGATTCACTTATTTTAACTTGAGGCTATGTTTTTGACATGTGTTTCATTTGCTTCCTAATGCATTAATTAGTGGCATTTGAACCTCTTAGCATTACTATTTTAAAAATCTAATACTTGCTCTTGTGGTTGCTAACACAAAGAAAAATACATTTGTATGGTTTTCGAAAAGTCCACAAGGACGCAAGTCAACAGATGAATGGCCTTTGAGTAAAATTTTGAAAATCATGGATCTACCAAGCCTCTTTTTCTATAAGTATTCATCCCATAATTATAGTTTATGATTTAAATATCTAGATGTTGAGTATATATTTTCACTTTTACTTAAGAATTTTGATCTATTCCATTTTTACACTTATTATTTTATTAAATGTTTCTCTTACTCTATTTTGAGAATAATTTATATATGCATTTGTTATTCACCAAGTAATTACTGAGGTTCCCATCTTACTCTGTAGCAAGCCCATGAGTTTTACATCATGGGTCCCTCCCTGTTGAAGCTTGAGGGCCATCTAGTGTGGGAGACAGCATTCATCAAATAATCACACAGGTTGGTTGAGAGTTGCTGCCTTGCTAAGTGCTATAGACTAAAGAAGCAAAGAATAATTAGAGCATATAACAAGGAGATTTGACCTTGTTGAGGTGGAGTGGGGTGATGAGGAAAATGTCCCCTGGTAAAGTAAAGCAGAATGGCCAAAGACCTGAAGGAGAGAGATTGGTCACACGGAGATGAGGGTGAAAGATGTCCTGGCAGGGAAACAGCCTGTGCAAAGACCTTAGACTGGGGGAGCTGAGCTATTCCTGGAAAGGCTGTAGTGAAGAGCATGTGAGCAGGAGTCCTGCTGCTGAAGCGATGGAGAGACCAACCGCAGGCTTGTGCAGGGCCCTCAAGTGGTTTTTCATTATGCTGTGAACAACTGGAGGCCTTTGAAAGTTTTAAAGCAGAGAGAAATGTTATCTGATTTGCGTTTCTAAGAGGATCATTCCTACTGCTCTGTTGAGAACATGCAGACCTGGGTAAGAGTGAACACAGAGATCCCCTTATTCTGAGACTGTGGAATTGATCGCAAAAATAACCTTCCTGGAAGCTTGTTAAAAAATATTTGCTCAAAAGAAATTGTATTGCCCTTAGAGAAGGACAGTGCCATTTTACTCAAAATATTGCTACAGCCTGGGTGACAGATGACTGTGTGGACCAGGGTGGTGGTGATGAGAACGGGACAAGTCAATACATCTCAATAATAACTAGAAAACAAAATTAACATGGTGATGAATTGAAAATAGAAATATATATAACCCAATTTTTTTCATGTATGTTCTCAGTGTTGCCTGACTTAGGATTTAATGTCTGATTTTGAAACAAAAGTCAATGAAAAAAAAATATTATTTATGCAAAATATTCTCATGCATTAAAAAGTGGGCAAGTGAGGTATGCATTTATAGTTACATTCAGTTTATTCAATGCCTCATATTAATATTTTGAAAAGAAACTGAGAACTGGCCTTTGTAGATGGCACTAGCAAATTCTGACTCCTTGGATGAGAAATAGTCTGCCTCTGACATCTGACACTCTGATGTCTTGGATTATTTGGTAGGGTCTTTCTACTTGGTAGGGTCTTAGTCTAAGACTGTGGAATTGACAGCAAATATGACCTTCATAGAGCAGCTTGTTCAGAAAAATCTACTCAAAAGACTTTTATTCTGTTCAGAGAAGGACAGTGCCATTTTACTCAAGTGTAGATTAGATAACAATAAATCATGCTGTAATAATGTCAAAAGCTACATCATCAACTTGGACTCATAAAAGAGAAATTACTTCTTGGATAAATGAACACAGGCAGCTACATGTGGCAGGTTTGCACACCATTTCAAGTTTTTGATGCTAGATAAGTCCGTTGCTTGCATATGATTCACCATTCTTTTGGAGTGATAACCAAAGACTTCCTTAGGTCATAGAATTAATTTTCCAGGAAAACCTACTCATTCTGGTACAAGATGTTTTCATCTGTAAAGTTCAGCAAAGACTTCCTCCGCTTTCCTTCCCTCCTCCTTTCTCTCCTTTCTTTTTCCTTCTTCCCCTCTTCCTTTTTTTCATCTCCCCTCTTCCTTCCTGTTTTAAGAATGACTGCTATTTTGGGTAATAATTCTTGACAATGACTCACCCACATCATCTAATGTATCAGCATATCTATTGACTTTATTTTCAAATAGTATCCAGAATCCAGACAATTCTCACCACCTCTGCCTTATATATCTAGCCCAAACCACCATCAGGTCCTTTCTATGTTATTACAATTACTTTCTGACTGTTCTGTCTTTAAACCTTGGCCCTGGGGTTTTAGTCTTCTCACAGCAGTCAGTAACCCTTTAAAAATAGAACCTGTATCATAACACTTGTTTAAGTAAAGGGCTTTGTGGCTGCCCATCTCAGAGTGAAGGCCACGTCCTTATCGTGATTCTCATGTCTCCCTTTGACCCGCCCTCTTCTTCCCTCCTCTCCCTCCAGACACTGGCCTCCTTGCTCTCTCTCAAACATTCCAACCATTCTTCCACATTAAGATCTCTTCTATTTTCAGCACCCTAAGTGCTCTTCCCCTAGGTATCTTGATTTATTCCTTCACGTTATTCAGTTATCTACTCAATCATAGTCTGATCAGATAGGCCTTTGCTCATCAACTTATCTAAAATAATATCCCTCTTGTCCTTCTCTCCCTTACTTTTTTCTGCCTTGATTTTCTTGCATGTATGTCAGCCCCTCTGTGTGTGTGTATTTACTTGTTTATTCTGTTTCTCCTTCCACTAGAATATAAGGTCTACGGCAACGGGGAATTTGACTTTTCATTCAGTTTAATATCCACAGCATTTAGAACAGTGTCTCATACCTAGCATCTGCTAGGTTAACATTATTTTACGAAATAAATATGATGAAAATTAATGTTTTATGGAAACGGGCAAAGGCAAGGAATGGATTCTCTCCGAAAGCCTCCAGAAGGAAGGAAACTCTGCTACCACCCTGATTTTAGGATATCCAGTCTCCAGAATTATAAGGTAAAACATCTGGGTTGTTTTAAGATAGGATATTTGTAGCAATTTGTTTTGGCAGAAGTAAATACTAATAATGTACCTACCGAGCTAAGTTGCAGTCTCAGAATACTTTTCAACTCAGTGTTTCAGCTGCCTATGCATTGGAGTTGCCTGTGTGGTAGTCATTATTATTACTATTCACTAAATATTTGGGGGTTTTCTTACTTCGTGTTCCTGCCCCTTGGAAATTAGATGAGGATTTATAGCTTTCTTAGGACGATGACCAGTGAGTGGAAGCAGGATGTGTAACTTCTATATAAACCTTTAAAACTTTGCAAATTGTTCTATACCTACCTTTTTGTTGTTGTTGTTTTTGTGAGTGTAGGGTCTTGATGAGATGTAGTCTCCATGATCCCAGCTTCCTGAGAAAACAGGAAACACATTCAACCAATACCAGTGGACGAGTAGTGTGAATGAGAAATAAATCCATTTGTTCAAACTTCTGAGATTCTGGCGTTATTTTGTTAAAACAGCAAAGTTTAGCCCAGTAGTTCTCAAATATGTTGATCTTAGGATCCTTTTACACTTTCATATTTATTGAGGACCTCGAAAAGCTTTGTTTTGGGGAATTATAATTATCAAGATTTATCATGCTAGGAATTAAAATAGTCCTTTTAAAAATATCTTATTTAAAAATAATAAACACATTTTGTGTTCACATAAAACTAGTTTTTGGTGAAAATAACTATATTTTATAAAACAAAAAATAATTCCTTGAGAATAATGATTACTTTATACATTTCTTTAAATATTTTTAAGGTTAATAGAAGATAGTTGTATTCTCTCCTTTTTTTTTTTGAGTTGGAGTCTCACTCTGTCACCCAGACTGCAGTGCAGTGGCCGCTCCCGGCCACCGCAGCCTCGACCTGCTGGGCTCCGGCGATCCTTCCACCTCAGCCTTCCGAGTAGCAGGAACTACAGGCGCGTGCTACCACACCCGGCTAATTTTTTTGATTTATTGTAGAGATGAGGTCTCACCTGCCCAGGCGGGTCTCGAACCCGCAGGCTCGGGCAATCCATTCATCTCAGCCTCCCAAAGAGCGGGATTACAGGCTGAGCCACTGAGCCCCGCTGATAGTTGTATTCTCGTATCGCTTTTGCAGCATTCAGACAGTTGCAATTTTTTGTTGCAATTAAAGTACAAATTAAAAAATCCATTAGCCAGGCGTGGTAGCGCACACCTGTAGTTCCAACTACTTGGAAGGTTGAGGCGGAAGGATTGCCGGAGCCCAGCAGGTCGACGCTGCGGTGGCTGGGAGCGGCCACTGCACTCCAGTCTGGGCTACAGAGTGAGAATCCAACTCAACAACAGCAACAAAAAATCCAGTCTAATTTGTTTAGTTGAAAATGAAGAGGTATTTTAATATCTTTTTCAGATAACTGTGAATATTCTGCTTTGATACAGCACTAGAATTCTGCAAGTGGTAGTTTACTGAAGGTTATTGCAAGGTAGAACCTGAAACCATGTCTCAATACCATTATATAGGATCCATTGGTCTTACACTTTAAGTAGATACATGCATGATTCTGTAATATTATTCATTGGTCATTTGGAAAACAATGACTCACTGAGTTTTGCAAATCTATAAATGCTAACGTTTTTTATTTTACAGCATCAAACTCCCATGTTCTTTATTTTATTTTTAAAACATTTTATTCCTACTTTTTATTAATTTTTTTAAAGACAGATTCTCACTATATTGCCCAGGCTGACCTCAAACTCCTAGATCAAGAGATCCTCCTGGCTCAGCCTCCCCAGCTAGGATTATAGGTGTCGGCAACCATTCCAGGCTCCACATTTTAAAATATTGCTACTAATGTCTTTGGAAAAAGTTCTCTTTGTTGAGAAATTGTTAAGGAAATATGGCCAGATGCCAGTTTTCCAAAATTCTAAGAGTATTTGAATTATTTTAATTCTGTAATTGACAATAAACACCCTCCATTGTTTTCCTTGAAGTGATAAAACTCACTTTGCTCATTTTAAAGAAAACATTCAATTCTGCAAATATCTGCAAAATACTCAAGCCTGCATAACTCTCGTTTGTCTGTTAATTATTCTTGCAAGTGGAAAGGGTGTTGAATGAAAACAGCTGCTGGTTCCACTTGCAACACAGTCACACCAATGCTTTACTGGGAAATGACTATTGTGGGAAGCATCTTCTGCCTTGGTCTCACTGATTCTGGCTCCTTGGAATTCATGCTCCTATGTAATTCTCTCCCCTGGAGTGTGGGTTGGGCCTAGAAACCTGCTGCTAACAAAGAGAGCATGGCAAAGGTGAGAAGGTGTCACTTCTGTGATTAGATTACACAAGACTGAGATTTCTGACCTGCTGGATTTCTCTGTTTAACTCTAATCTGATTCTTGTATGGATAGAGAGGGCATCCTGGTTAGAAATGGAGAGTAATGTCCAGCCAACAGCCAGCAAGGACCCGAGGTCTTCTGTCCAAAATCCCTCAAGGAACTGAATCCTACTAACAGCCATATGAGTAGGTTAGAAGTGGCTCCTTTCCCACTAGGGTCTTAAGGTGACTGTAACCCCATTCGACACCTTGATTACACCCTGAGCCAGACAAGCAGAGCATGATATGAATTGCTGACCCAAACTGAGATTTGTAAAAATGTGTGTTGTTTTAAGTGACTACATTTTGGGGAAATTTGTTACACAGCAATAGATAACTAATACAACACTCCACCTCATCATGTAGTAGAAGTACTTTATACATGCTTTCAATTCTTGTCACATCGAATATTAAAATGTTTATTCAAGGGCCAAGACAATAAAATATATGATTTTACTGCTTCATCAAAGATGGTCATAAGTGAAACTAGCATTTCAGTGCATGGTAGTAAAGTATACAAAATCTACGATATATCTTGATTTTATTGCCTTGATTTGTTTTAAGGTATCGGTAATTTTACCCACTCGTGTGTATGTATTGTCAGTGCAAATACCAACATAGTGAAAAAGAACATATGCTAACACAGTGAAAAAAATGGCAAATGATGTGAGAATTATTTTGACTTCACAGATGTCCTGAAAAGTGTCCTGGGACCCCAGTGGATCTGAGGATCACACTTGTAGAACTTCTGATCTAGATTATCCCAATTATTACATCAGATGAATTGTTAATTTGCTATACCTAGTCCATAGGCTACAACACAGTAAAGGTGTCCTAAGGAAAACCAGTGTACAACTCTCTTCATTTAAATAAGAAAAATCGGTTTTATAAAGTTTTGAAATTCTCTTTACAGAGTACATGCACATGATTGACTCTGCTTATCAATTCATGACTGTTGAAACCTTGCTTCACTTCAAGACCAAACATCAAGAGAACGGTTTTACTCTGTCACTGTTACTTGCCGCTGTGGCTTTTAGTTATTTCTTAACTATCGAGGATGACGTTTTAAATAAGATTTGATGTGAGTGCGTGTGTGTGTGTGTGTGTGTGTGTGTGTGTGTGTGTGTGTGTATTTGTTTTTTATTTTTTTATAAATTCTATAAACAGGATTCTGGTACAAGTCTTGAATAAGATTTATATATATTTCCAAGTACATGTTTCACTTATTTCTTATTATTGACATTGATGTTGTATTAAATAATAATAATACTTGTGTCAAGGAATTTGGAAAATAAATATGTGTAAATGAAAAAACTATGCATTTTATTTCTACCAAGATAAAATTTTTGCCAGCAGTTTTGTGTGGTTTCTTTGTTTTTTTTCCATGAACTTGAAATTTGTATGGAGCACATTTTAAATTTTCTTTAACAAAAATAATGGGCAATCTCAACCTTATAATTTGTTTTAAAACTTCCAACTGAGATTGTAGATGAATTAAATATCCATGCAAATTGATTTTATTGTGAAGAATCATAATTTCATGTCACAGCAGTATGTAATATCCAAAATGTTGAAAAAACTAAACCTTTTCACTGCAGGTTAATATCATCTATTATTATCAACATATTGTCAAACATGTTACATAAAGTAATAATAAAAAATGTTTTGTTAGTCTCCTTTTAAATGCTATCCTATATCTTTTATAATTTTTTTTTTTTATGTTGGGCTCTTACTCTGTGATCCAGGCTAGAATGCAATGGCACAATCAAGGCTCACTGCAGCCTTGACCTCCTGGGCTCAACCAATCCTTCTAAATCAGCCTCCTGAGTAGCTGGGACTACAGGCATGCACCTGGCTAACTTATTTCATTTATTTATTTATTTAATTTTTGTAGATATGAGTCCTTGTTATATTGCCCAGGCTAGTCTCAAGCTCCTGAGCTCAAGCTATCCTGAGCTCAAGCAATCCAGAGTCTTGACCTCCCTGAGTGCTGGGATTACAGGCGTGAACCACTGTGCCTGCCCTATTTTATAGATTTTTAAGTTCACATGTTTGCATGCATGCAGTACAGAAATTATAAAGCAAGAGAAAAACCACACTGAGAAATATTCCAGTATTCCTCATATGTATAAATAACAGGAGTGACAGGGTTCAAATCTCTGAAGATTGATTTTGTTTCATTAAACATGAACACACATGTTATGAAGAAGTCAGCCCTAGCTTAAAATTCAGGTGTATTCTCATGTGCTTCCTGCACCAGAGCATGCTGTGGTCGATTTATTGATCTCAGGTGTCTGTGCAATTGATCCCTGTAACCGTGGCCGAACTGACCTTTTGTAGCTGCAATTGACACATTATGGCCAAAATTAACACACTGGTCAGGTCTCTGACAAAGTATTGGAAGGAGATCTCTCATTATTTCCCCGCCTCCATTTTCTCTACGGAATCAATAAAATTGAAAAAACACAATGGAGAAATCTGAAAACAGCTCTACTTTTTGTGCACGCTTATACCTATTGGATACAAGATGAGATTTGTTTTTCAAATAAAAGGGCTCTTAAATAGTTCAGATACAGTATGTTCTCTGCAGATTGTTTTCTTTTGGGTGCCAAAAAGAGGGGAGTCACTAGTTATATTGATAACGGTTGTATATTTAATGGCCAGGGGTTCCTACTAATGCAAGCTGTGTTCTAGGCTATCACTTCCCTCATGTATTATTGATAAAACTCTGTTAATGTACATGATCTTTAATGTGACATGAAATAGTGACTAACAGCCTTCCCTGAGGAGTCTTCAAACTGAATGCAGGAGGAAAACAATGGAGGGACTGAGACTGGAGTGGAAACTGATTCAGGGTTACAAACCTGGCACTGCCTTGCCAAGTAGTTGGATGGCAAAGGGAATTCAAAAGCTGAAAAATAATTGCGAGATTGGGAAGCTGTCCGGCAAAATAAAACCTATAACTAAAATCAAGTCAGTGCATCCGAACAAAAGAATTTTAGCCCTTTGGGTGACAAGTCTTCATCTTCAACTCTGGCATTCCTCTCCCACCATGCTCAGCATCATCCCCCACTCACCAGGTTTCACGCCAGTGGCTCTCAGACTTGAGCATGCATCGGCATCACCAGAACACTGGTTGCTGGTCCACATGTCAGAGCTTCTGATTCAGGAGGTCTGGGGTCTTGAATCTGCACTTCTTTTTTATTTTAGTTTTTTGTTTTAAAGATGTGGGGTACAATTCAGAGTTAGGTATGCAAATGTTCATTATGCAGGTACCCTTGTTGATGAGGTGTGCCGCCCTCCCCCCTCCCCCGGCAGGTTCTCTTAACTACCAATCCCACCCTGCCTCCCCTGGCAGTTTCCCACTACTGCCAATCCCTTTCTTATCATATTATGATAATTGTTCAAGGTCCGCTTATGAGTGAGAACATATGGTACTCTGTTCTTTGTTTCTGTGATAGATCACTGAGTAGGATAGACTCTAAATCCTTCCAAGTTGCTGCAAAGTCCATGTTTGTCCTTCTTTATGGCTGCATAATATTCCATTGTGTATATGTACCACATTTTTAAAATTTGGTCCACTCTGATGGGTAGCACAGTTGGTTCCCTGTTTTTGCTACTGTGAATAGAGCTGACTTCTAACAAGTTTTCAGTGAACGCTGCTGCTGCTACTCACAATTGAACAGCTTTGAGAGCCTGCATCCTAAACCAATCTCTTCAATTCTTTTTTCTTGTCCTCCAAACCCTAGTGTGGGGGTCATCTCTGATTCTCATCTTTCTAGGCAGTCAGTACCACAGTTTTACCTTTTCTTTCCTAGGAATTCCTTTCATATTTCTTCTCTCTCTCTCTCTCTCTCTCTCTCTCTCTCTCTCTGTGTGTGTGTGTGTGTGTGTGTGTGTGTGTTGGAGTCTCACTCCATCACCCAGGCTGGAGTGCAGTGGCATGCTCACAGCCACCCCAGTGTCGACCACCCCAGTGTCAATCATGCTAGCGTCGACCTGCTGGGCTCAGGCAATCCCTCCTCCTCAACCTTCCAAGTAGCCAGAACTACAGGCATGTGCTACCATGCCCGGCTAATTTTTTAATCTTTATTATAGAGAAGAGGTCTCATTAAGTTGCCCAGGCTGGTCTCGAGCCGGTGGGCTTTGGCAATCCACTTACCTTGGCCTTCCAAAGTGCTGGGATTACAGGCTGAGCCACCGAGTCCAACCCTTTTATCTCTTTTTAAACTCACAGCTACTAATGAGCTACTATTCCTACTATTACCAGCAACAATAAGAATTAAAATTACTACAGTACTACAAATTTTTTTTGAACACTTGCGATGTGCAAGATACTATGGTGACCACTTAAAATATTGTATCTTGTTAAATAATACTATTAGATAACTTGTATTACGTGCATTTACAGGTAAAGAAATTCATCTGTAGCAATATTCATTCACTTGCAGCGATTGTCACAGAAGGGATATAAATGAAGACTGATCTGACACCAAAACCCGTCTTATTGCATCCAACTTATATCCAGACCCCAGCTGAAGGTCACTTCTTTCACACAGCCCTTCTTGTATGGTTAAGCGTGTGAAACAGTAAACCCACTTTCTTCTTTCAACTACTAATGGTCTCTATAACATAGACTTGGTATATGATGGGCTGGCATTGGAAATCAGTATCGAAGGGATAACATCAATCAAAACATATCACCGCAAAAGCTGGGCATGGCGTCCTGTGCCTGTAGTTTCAAATACTCAGAAGGCTGATACAGGAGGATTACTTGAGACCGGGAGTTTGAAGCTGCAGTGCTCTATGATAATGAATATGAATAGATACTGCACTCCAATCTGGGTAACATAGCGAGACCTCATCTCTTAAAGAGAGAAGGAAAGGAAGAAAAGTTACTGGGACATTGAAATGCCTCCATGACACAATCGCAGATGGGATAAAATCTTCAATGTGAGAAATAAAGCTTTGAACATTTTAGAAGAAAACCTAAGACATCAAAGTACAAATTTTAAAGACTGACAAATATAAAAACTTGAAAAATATAAAGAAATCATGACAAAAAGGGCAAATCATAAACCAAAAAAAGTTGACAGTTATCGTCATTGTTTTACATATGTGGGTATTTAAAGGAGAAATAACTTGCTCAAAGCTGATAGCCAGTCGAGTGGCTGAGCAAGATTTGGAGCCATCATTATTATTACATATTTTAGTTAAATCACCACTCTAGGTTTTAAAATTATTTCTCAGGCTGAATGCTGTGGTTCAGGCCTACAATCCCAGCATTTTGGGAGGGAGGTCTAGGAAGGAGGGTTGCTTTAGCCCAGGAGTCTGAGACCAGCCTGGGCAACAAAATGAGACCTTGGCTGTACCAAAAACAACAACAAAAAAATTCAGGTGTGGTGGCACACATCTGTATTTCCAGCTACTCGAGAGCCTGAGGCCGGATGATCGCCTGAGCCCCCATCAAGCCTGCAGTGAGCCGTGATTGTGCCACTGCACTCCAGACGGGGTGACAGAGTAAGTCTTTGACTCAAAAAAATAAAGTAAAATAAAATTTCTCAATAACAAATAAATTAACTCATATTTTGTGTGTTCTATTTATACAAAGAATACAATTGCCCAGTTAAAACAAATGAACTAAATCTACATGTGGTATCATAGATAGATCTCATAATGTTGAATAAAACTAGTAAATCACAATGTATACAACAATGATATTATTTTTATAAACTTTACATACACAGAAATCATATATATATGTTTAGAGTACAAACATGTAAATCAAAAGTATAAAATCATGGACAGGAAGTTAACATACCAGTTTCAGAATGTTAGTAATATCTGGAGAAGGAAGGAGGAAGAAAAAGGGTTCAGGATGGCCTTAATTGCATAAGCGATGTTATTTATTATTTAAATTGTAAAAATCTAAACCAAATATGGTGAAGTGCTAATGCCTGTTAAATCATTGTGACAAGTACTTGTCTTATTTCTTTTTCTCTTTACTTTTCTGCATTTTGAGTTTTTTAATAATTAAAAAGAAAATCTTAACAAAGACTTTCATGGTCAGATACATTTTTGATATTCTGGTTGGTTAAAGTACAACCATCTTCTTTGCTGCAAAACTTTTCAGTCATTAATATGCTAATGGAAAATGTGAATTGCCAAGAGGGTAATGTCTTATGAAATATTTCCCAAACTTATTTGACCATGGAAGCCTTTTATTTTTTTTTAATGAAACGTCCATTAACATCTCATGGATATTTAGGGAAATGCCGTAATGCATCATAGCGCTTAATTTTCCCTAATTGTTTCATGTAATTTAACTTAATTTTCCTGATTATATTTTTCATCTTCTTGATGTCAAGACCTATATCTTATTCTTTCAGGTAAGCATATAATGGACATACGAGTAATACTTTGATGGTTTGTTTGATTTTTCTGAGGAATTATTGTGTAAGTCATTATATTAAATGTAGGTTTTGGTTCTGGGGAAGGGAGAAGTAAAAGTGATCCTTGCACCATTTTAGGCAGCGCTAAAAAGGAGATCTGAAGACCACAAAGATCAACATAAGGATAATAGTACTTTTTTCAAGCAGATAGAATATATTTGAGCCAAAACACTGTCAGAAACAACTTCCAGAGTCTTCTTTCCTTCATTTCCTCAGTCATCTAATTAAAAAAATTTGAAATATCTAATGATACTTTCACAATATATGGATAGTAGATGAAATTCAATGCGTCAGATTTTTTTCAGAATTGTATTTTCAGTGATTTCTCAGAGTAGAATAATTCAGCTTTCTTGAAATTATATGAAGTACAAGTCCAATTCACAATTTCATTTAAAGAATCAGTTCATTTAAAGATTTGTGAATACTAAACATATCTTAAATTCTTTGGTTACCAAGTGTGTTATGGAAAAAAAAAATCCCGTCTCAAACATGTTTTTCCTTTACTCTTATAGCACCACAACTATCATCAACACAGAATAAGACTTCTGTGACCAAATGTGGGAGTTTTCCACACACACCAAGCAGCAGACACCAGCTGGGCATTCTGTAATTCAATTCTGACACTATCTCCAAGTAGACAGTCTCAGATCTCAAAGGATGAAGGCTCAGTCCCACAAGACTGCCTCTTCCCCCATTCCTAGACACCAGTTGCAAGTCTGGGTCTCCAGAACTTCTGACCAACTGGTTTCAAATTAAGGTTCTCACAGTCCTCCTCTTTGCATTCAATTAATTTGCAGGAGCAGCTCACAGAACTCAGAAAGACACATTTACTGGTTTATTGTAAAGGATATTGCAAAGGATACAGATGAAGAGATGTATAGGACAAGGTATGGAGGAGAGAGCTTGGAGCTTCCCTGCTCTTCCTGGGCCACCACCTCCCAGGAACCTCCACCTGTCAGCTATCTGGAAATTCTCTGAATCTTGTCCTTTCGAGGTTTTTATGGTGACATTCTAACATGGGCATTATTGACAACTGTATAGAAATGTTATTGTTCAAAACACACACGGGCTCAGCCTGTAATCCCAGCACTTTGGGAGGCCGAGGTGAGTGGATTGCCTAAGCCCGAGAAAGGGTTCGAGATCAGCCTGGACCTCGTCTCTACAATAAATAAAAAATTGACGGGGCACGGTAGCGCGCGCCTGTAGTTCCAATTCCTTGGAAGGCTGAGGCGGAAGGATTGCAGGAATCCAGCAGGTTGACTCTGGGGTGACTGTGAGGGTGCCACTGCACTCCAGCCTGGGCGACAGAGTGAGACTCCAACTCAAACAGAAGTAAAAAAAAGCACGCACACACACAACACACCATCTAAACCAAACAAGGCCTATCTGCTCAGACGTATCTTGGCCTCTCTGGGCAGCATGCCTTCCCCTAGGGTATGGGGCAGGACTCTCTCTGGAATGAGAGTCTTTGGACCCACAATCAGATTAGAGTCCTGCCTTGGGCAGGTAAAAGGAGAACAGGAGAAAGAGAGATACTTCTGTTTCCTGAGGCTTCAAGTGCCCCAACATTATAACTAAAGACTTTAACAAGGGATGTGGGAGTTATGAGTCAGCAACTGTGGACAAAAACCAATAGCTATGACAGTAGTCATTCTGAATCTATAACTTTGAAGCAATAATAAATAAAATAAATAGGATTGATTAAACAAATATGTGTTGACTTTATTTCTTTTGCATTGCCCCACATATAGGGCTCTCTCAGCTAAGTGAATGTGAAAAGCTAATGTCTCTTTTTTGTTTTTCTGAGTTGGAGTCTCACTCTGTCACCGGGACTGGAGTGCAGCAGCCGCTCCCGGCCTCTGCAGCCTCAACCTGCTGGGTTCTGGCGATTCTTCCGCCTCAGCCTTCCAAGTAGCTGGAACTACAAGCACGCACTACCACGCCCGGCTAATTTTTTATTTATTGTAGAGATGAGGTCTCGCCAATTGCCCAGGCAGATCTCGAACCCGCAGGCTCAGGCAATCCACTCACCTCAGCCTCCCAAAAGCGTGGGATTACAGGCTGAGCCACCAAGCCCGGCTGCGAATGTGTCTTATCCCTACTCCTTTGATCATCTATAAATGTATCCAATCCAAGTGTTAAATGAAAATATTAAACAAATTTTTAAAAAGTGATATGCAGAGATCTAGTAGCTATAATGAATGAGTTAACCCTTGTCCATTGTGGTATTTCAGAAAAGCAGTTCGTTATTCTAATTTTGTAGTCATTACCCTTTATATCATTTTGTATTTGATAGAATTATGCTGCCATTTATTTAAGAATAAAACGTTTAAATCTCCTTTAAAAATTCATGGTTTTAGCTGGGCTCAGTGGCTCAGCCTATAATCCTGCGCTTTGGGAGGCTGAGGTGAGTGGATTGCCTGAGCCCACTGGTTCGAGACCCACCTGGGCAACTTGGTGAGCCCTCATCTCTACAATAAATCAAAAAATTAGCCGGGTGTGGTGGCAATCACCTGTATTTCCAGCTACTTGGAAGGCTGAGGCGGAAGGATCACCAGAGCCCAGCAGGTCGAGGCTGCGGTGGCCCGGAGCGGCCACTGCACTCCAGTCTGGGCGACAGAATGAGACTGCAACTCAAAAAAAAAAAAAAATTCATGGTTTTATAATTTTTACCAATCTAAAAACTTGTTTGGTGGACTTGTGCAAAAGAAACCTGCCCTTTACAGAAATATAATTTGTATACAGTCAGCATCTTATTTGAACCATAACTCAATATCCTTAATATTGTTTAAGTTATTTTTGAATTCTGATTTTCCTAGAAGAAATTCACATCAATACTAAGAAAGTATTCTGTGTTTTCAAGCCTATTATTCGATTGAGATCCAATAATGAAACAGTTTTTAAGCGATTTTACTATAGAGATTATATAGGTATCCAAAAGTTTTTAGAGATGTAATTTTTCATCTACCTTGTCATTGTATTCTTGGGACTATGATGTAATTTTTCATCTACCTTGTCATTGTATTCTCGGGACTATAATTATACAAACAGTAAATGTTTATCTTCTTTAACTTTTTTATATTTTAACATTGGTCTGAAATGTCAATGATAAATTGATTTTTGTGTAAGATGACAGGCAGGTAGAAAAGAATAATGCGTTATCTGCTTTGGATGCTTATGATGATATTAGTACTTTAACACTCTTTGTATAAGGTGATCATGACTCATAGTAAAGTTACAATGAATAACTGTGAGCATTGTCTGCAGCTGAAGAAATTCACATGTGGTTTAAATGTACTGCTAGAGCTTAGCAGCACTTCAGGCAGATGTCCCTCTTAACTGCTTACCTCCCTTGTCTCGCTACCATCCGCAATAATGTGACTCCATTCTGCCAGTTACCATAAGTCAATGGCAGGACATTAACTCACTGCATATAACTGCCTGGGTAATAAGTCTATATCACCAGTATTCTGTGTATGGTACTGTAAGAGAATGGAATAATCTATTATGTTACAAATTAGTTAGAGAATACACATTAATGAAGATAAACGTGTGGTGTTTATATTTGTAAACAATTTATTAGATGAGGACATGTGATGAGGAGATGGACCTCATTACATATACAGCTTTAACTATGGATGCATATATCTTAGAGCATTCATTCCTTAAAAGTGTGTAACTAGCCGGGCTCGGTGGCTCAGCCTGTAATCCTGCTCTTTGGGAGGCTGAGGTGAATGGATTGCCTGAGCCCGCGGGTTCAAAACCCGCCTGGGCAGCGAGACCTTATCTCTACAATAAATCAAAAAATCAGCCGGGCGTGGTAGCGCATGCCTGTAATTCCGGCTACTCGGAAGGCTGAGGCGGAAGGATCGCCGGAGCCCAGCAGGTTGAGGCTGCGGTGGCCGGGAGCGGTCACTGCACTCTAGTCTGGGCAACAGAGTGAGACTCCAACTCAAAAAAAAAAAAAAAAAAAGTGTGTAACTATATGTCCACCTATTGCTCCTAGATGGAGCTCCTCTGCTCCTGATGGAAGGTTTGCATGAAAAATGTGTGTGTGGCCAGGTGCGGTGGCTCATGTCTACAGTCCCAGCACTTTGGGAGGCTGAGGTGAGAGGATTGCCTAAGCCCACAGGTTCGAAACCAGCCCGGGCAACTTGATGAGACCTCATCTCTACAATAAAAACAAAAACAAAAACAAAACTAGTCAGGCATGGTGGTACATGCCTGTAGTTCCAGCTATTTCCAGGAAGGCTGAGGTGGAAGGATCACCTGAGCTCAGCAGGTTGAGGCTGTGGTGGCCGTAAGTGTGTCACTTCACTCCAGCCTGGGCAACAGAGTGAGACTCCAACTCAAAAAAAAAAAAGAAAAGAAAAGAAAAGTGTGTGTGTGTGTGAGTTTGTCAGGAGTGAGGGAATGGCTATATACGCATACATGCATCATAAACCTTGTATAGAGCGGAAAATCAGAATGAGAGTGTTTTAGAATGAAGAGTATTTTAGTTATCTGTTGCTTTTTAGCCATTACAAAACTTTGTGACATAACAATGGATACTTATTATCTCACATAGTTTCTATGGATCCAGATTTCAGGCGTGTCTTAGCTAGGTGATTCTAGCTTGGGAGCTGGGTGATTCTGGTGGCTTGGCTATGGCAGGGAGGTCTGATACTAAGCTCCCTTAATTATCTGACGGGTAGTTGGTGCTGGCTTTCAGAAGGCCTCAGTTTCTCATCACATGAACCATTCCAATGAACTACTTGAATGCCCTCTTCACATCACAACTGGCTTCTCCTAACTGAATGATAGGAAAGAGGAAACGGAAGCCACATGACTTTCATGATATAACCTTGGAAGTTCCACATTTTGTTTGTGCAATATCATATCAGATACACAGGCTAGTACTGATTAATTTGGGAGGGAACTGTATGAGTATCCGAATAGTAGAAGGCAAAGATCATTGCAGGAAGCCACATTAGAGATTGGCTACCATAGAAGATGCGAGAAAGAAATAGCATGTATAATTTGGAAGGATTATTGTATCTTACTTTTACTTCAGAATAATGAAAATCTCAATCATTAAAAATAATTTCTGACTGATTTCTGTTAGGTAAAGTATCACAAGGTTTTTTGATATTACTGTTTGTGCATATAAATCACTTTTGTTCTTGCTAATGACTCCATAACCAGGTCATGCTGATACAGTTGTCATTTTACAAGCAGGGGAATTGGGTTTCACACATCGAGATGGTGTCAGAGTTAGAATTAGAGGATTGAGATCCAGAGTTCCTGACTTTTAACCTTGGTCATTGCTTCCTACTTGTCCAGGAGTGCCCCCAAGAAATTCTCTAAATTCTCTAAATTCAGCTAACTGCTGAAATAGATCAATGCAACCATTGCTCTATGAAATTGTAATTAAGGGAGATGCCAGTTTGTTGTACCTATGCCACTGGTAGTTGTACACACTTGTAGGTTCTAAGACCTTTGTGGCCTGGGCGCAGTGACTCAAGGCTGTAATCCCAGCACTTTGGGAGGTTGAGGTGAGAGGATTGCCTGAGCCCACAGGTTCGAGAACTGCCTGGGCAACTTGGCAAGAACTCATCTCTACAATAAAAAAAAAAAAAAAAATCAGCCAGGCATGATAGCATGCACCTGTAGTTCCAGCTACTTGGAAGACTAAGGCGGAAAGATTGACAGAGCCCAGCCGATCGACACTGGGGTGGCTGTGAGCGTGCCACTGCATTCCAGCCCCAGCGAGGGAGTGAATTCGACTCCAAAAAAAAGACTTGGTGACTCATTCATTCTCATCATCCATTGATGCAACATGAGGTTTATAAGCAAAGATAGTGTTTAGTTTACCTCCATACACATTCAACTTTGCAAATATCAAGGCCTGGTAACAGGAAACGCACCCTTTGATAGACGCCCACTGAATTGTAACTATGAAGCTGGACTTTTGACATGAAAACCAGAAGTGGAAGAGTGGAAAGCTATCAGTACTGTTAAGGTGGATTAGGGGAGAGGAAGATAGAGGAAGGGGTAGATGACCATGTTGTTGTTGTTTTTAAATTATGGATCAGAGTGTTCGTACATCTCTTGCTATGGAGACAGCCTCCGTTCCCATCACTGAGTGGGCTGCTAAAGTAAATGCCAAAAAACAACTTAAGATGTTTTGAAGAAGAGATGTTAGGGGTCAGTTCAGAGGCTCCCCCTCTTTGGTCAGTTCAGAGGCTCCCCCTCTTTGGTTAAGGTCAGGATATATTCATGAGCATGCATTGTTTCTGAAGAATGACAAATTTTACTGAAAGGAATGCAAGGATGCACCTGGTGTCTCTGCACCATGGGGTTACATTTCCTGCATGTATTTTACTACCTGGTTCCAGGAAACCAACTGTCTAGTATTGTCAGCTGCATAACATTAGAAGTTTTTGTCTTGAATTAGGCTAAGTGTCTGATTTATGACACCTGAGCCAAGGCTTCAGGAAGGTCATTCGGTCCAAAGAGACGACACCCAACATGAGTAACTCTGTTACCGCCCTGCTGCTTGACATCGTGGCGCTTTAATAGAGCCCATGACTATGATTAGAACAAAAAATACTGTTCTATCTATAGGTATCCATTCCTGATCTTTTATAAGAATCAGAAAAAATGAAAATTATTCTTCATATAGGATTGTTGCAAAAGGAATGGTGCTCCTTTTTGACAACTGGCTAGCTCATTTCCTAGGCCTGGTAGGCAGAGAGTGGAAGGGGGGGTGGGCATTGTGAAGGTTGTGCTACATTTTTTTGTCCAGTCATATGCAAACTAAATTGAGAAATTAATGTTCGGCTTAGATTCTTAGGATAGTAAGCTGAGAAAAGTTTAATAAAAGAAAAATAAGGATACCCGATCTCAAACCAGGTAAAGTGGGGACCAAAGTGAGGCCCAAACTTTACCTACAATGACCATCTGTATACCTAACCCTGAATTGTACTGCACATCTTTAAAAGTAAAGATTTTTGGGGGGAAAAAAACTGTTTACAAAGATGTGGTCAGAATTTAGGGAAAATAACAAATATGGTGCAATGCCTCAGTGAGTGCTACGGGTAGAAAGCTGTTGTTATCTCTGGGTCCTTAGGGGCAGAGGAAGGGAGAGGTACCAAAATCCAGAGTTGAATGTGTCATGTGACAGGAGCTGTAGCTTTCAGCAGAGGGATGTGGCCACCAGTAGTGACCTGACAGGAGGAACCAGGAAAATAAATACCCTGACCTCGCTCTCCCCTTTACTTCTAATCTCCAGAAAGTGCCAAACCCACCTGGAAGCCCACTGACACTTTTCATACAGATTCTAGGGCACATACCCAGGTAGAAAGGGTGGAGTGTGGACCCCAAGGGGTAAGAAGAGGATACCCAGCACAATAGCATACCTAACATTGGTAGAATTTATATCAAAATATAATCTTTTTTTCTTTGTTTCACCGAAACTAAAAAGTGAAATGTTGTGTGGTGATCTCTGGAGCTGGATTGTTTGGGTTTGAACTCCAGTGCTAACCTTGACCTTGGGCAGGTGACTGACTCTCCTGAACATAACTGTGAAAGAAGATAGTTATGGGGCTAATGTCATAGGATTGCCATGAGGAATAAATGAACTGAGGTGTGTGAAGCACTTAAACAAATGCCTAGCACATGGTCAGTATTCTGTGTTTTTACTAATACAATTTGCTTGAGTCTCATAGAGTATCCTGCTGTTGTTTGCTACTTTTTAAGACCCATAATGTACATTTCTGTTGCAAGATTATTTTTCAGTACTCCCTTGGTGTTTGGCTGTAACCTGGGATTAAATATCCAGGTTATAGTAATTGAATTCAGATCCTCGGGGCCCTCGCTTCCAACCAAAAAAGGGCAGGAACATTTCCCTGAATAACCCATAACATCCAGGAAGTCTGGTGAATTTCTTTTCTGCAAAAGACGACTGACTGGGCTGACCCTGTGCAAATTAAATTTGTGATGGAAAAGTTTAGTCAACTGCTTCTGCTTCCTGCACTAAATGAATCCCTTTAGGAGCAGCGTTTTAAATGTGCTTATTGCACAGAATGGTAGAAAAACAAAAATGAATCTTTGACTTGGAACAATGCCTTTTCTTGAGATTTATTATCTAATTAAGCAACTTCCAATAAAATAATCATTTAAATTTTCACAAGAACCAAGAGACATGCGTAAAAATATTAAAAACTAGCATGAGTAAATCATACTACAGCTTACAGAAGACCTTCACATGTATTGGCTCAGTGGTTTTCAAACTCTGGTTTTAGTCTGAGGAGGACAATTTGAAGGCTATCTTATGAATCTCTTTCTGAATTCTCTTCCCTGCTTAGGTCAATCACCCACTGTCTTTTAGAGTTCTGTTCCAAATACAGAGTGTTGGGCCTCAAACTAGTCTTCCCTGAATATATTTGTGTGAGTGTGAAGGAAGTCACCTAATGAGGGCATTGAGAACAAACGGAAACACTGAAGAGAACTGAGAGAGAATCCTCACCGTTAGATTTTTATGCCTCGCGCTATGCTTATGTTTGAAACTTGACAAGAAGTCTGTGACCAAGAGTTAGTGGAGTTTGAGAGTTCAGGTTCCTCAAATCCTGTTAAGCAATCCATCCAAATAAAAATGGATGGGTAGCCCTTCTTAGGTGACCACATGCAGTCTTCTAAGCAAGAGTTTCAGGAGGTTATTCAAAGAGTAATATGTCATAGCCAAATTAAACCTTGTTTTGACTATTACTGGCATCATAAGAGAATACAAAATATTCTATATATGTAGATGTAATATGTGAAATAATCTCAAGTCAAGGTATGTGTTTGGGGGATGTATACTGTTTCTCTTTTCTCATTCACTACCTGTTTATGGAAGGCTTATTTTGTGTCAGACTCTGAGCTGAGTACTCTATATCATCATTTTTAAAACTCACAGTATTATTATTGTGTGTGAGGTAATTGTCCAGACATTGACTATGTCCTCCGTATCTACCTTCTTTTTCCTCCTCCCCCAGGGAGGCTGGTGAAGGCTAGTCTCTGCAAGATATGCATATTCCCAGTAACAAGTCACAGGGTGCAGGTAATTGAGTAGAGTCGAAGGCAATGTGTGATTAACATGTGTAATCAATGTCATTGTAAACATTGAATAGGAGTTTGATTAATTGATTTGTTTGCCTGTAAAACTGCTATACTGTCCTGAGGCACAGACACGTTCCTCACATTTTGGTCACCATCGGTGCCTCCTGTAAATTTTTTTTTTAGTTAGAGTCTCACTCTGTCACCCAGACTGGAGTGCAGTGGCCACTCTCGGCCACCGCAGCCTCGACCCGCTGGGCTCTGGTGATCCTTCCTCCTCAGCCTTCCAAGGAGCTGGAACTACAGGTGCGTGCTACCACGCCCGACTAATTTTTTGATTTATTGTAGAGATGAGGTATCGCAAGTTACCCTGGTGGGTCTTGAACCGGCGGGCTCAGGTAATCCACTCATCTCAGCCTCCCAAAGCACGGGATTACAGGCTGAGCCACCGAGCCCGGCTCCTATAAATTCTAATAAACCAATGTCTTTCCCTGCTGTACCTCCAGGTTTCTCTGGCATACGTAAAGAGCCTTGTGGGCAAGCCCTCTCAGATTTGGAGTTACTGCATTACATTGTGATAAGGAAATTGAAGCTGACCTAAGTAGCTTCGGTAAGATCTTACCACTAATATCTATCCACAGCCATGCTCTTATTCACATTAATCCACTTATATAAACTTGACATATATCAGCTCCACAAATTATCACAGGTAACAATAACAGCATTACAAATTTGAAATGTCAAGAATGGTAGTAAATTTATGGTAAAAGTTTATGGTAGAAATAAAGGTCAACATAGAGCTGAATCAGATTATGTTATATCTTCTCACTACATCTTTGGTTAGAATTTTAGGGAGGAATTTGGTCATATCAGTTCCTTGATGATTGCTGAGTGATGTAACAAAGACATTGGACTCTGAGTGGCTGTCTAAGAAAGGATGAATTCAGATTAGGATGAGCCTTGAGAGAGGGCATATGAGAACGAGTGAGGAAGGGGGATTTGATGGTTTGCTTTGAAGGTTTGCTTAATCGTTGCCTGTACCTTCATGAAGACGTCTGTTTCAGGTAAATAAAAATTTCCAGGAAGATAGCATTCTATTCTCATCTACTTGAGTGTTTCATATGACTGATTCCTACTTACCATTCAAATCTCAGGTTAAACATTACTTACTTGGAGAGGGATCTCTGAAATTTTCTCGCTGATTGGTTTATTTTGTATTGTCTGTTTCTCTCCACTGGAATATGAACTCCACAAAGCAGGAATCTTGTTGCTATGGTGTAAATGTTTGTATTTCCCCCCACCTTAAACTCACATGTTTTAAATCCTAACCCCCAGTGTGATGGTATAGGAGTTGGAGCCTTTTGGAGGTGGGTAGATCATAAGGGCAGAGCTTTCATGAGAGGGATTAGTGCCCTTATCAAAGGAATCTGGAGACCTGCCTTGCCCCTCCTGCCATGTGAGAACACAGCAATACAGTTTCCCAATCTATGAATGGGGAAAAAAGCCCTCATCGGATGCCAAATCTGCTAGCACTTTATTTCTGAACTTCCCGGCTTCTCTCTTTTTGCCCCCAGAACTGTGAGAAATGATTTTTTTTAATAAGTTACCCAGTTTATGGTATTTTTTTAAAAGCAGTCCAAACAGACTAAGTCACTTGGCTTTGTTTCCTTCTGTGTCTTAAGAATCTAGACTACTGTCCAGTTCATAGAAGGCCGTGCATATATTTCCTCATTAAATTAATATTCTGAATCTCCTGAAGTGTCCTGTCATACTAAGAATTTCAGTCACATACCATTCTAAATGAAGCCTCTAGAGAGTTCTTAATGACGTTTAAAAATTCTTAATATGGGATGAAAAATAATTAAAAAGTTGTATATAGAATTTTAAATTCAATATTACTATGGAAAAGTTTGACAGAGAAAAGCTTATAATGATATCAAAAGTATGGCTGCTGTGATGGTGGCTTATGAGTAATTTTCTCTTGTGCTTTTACTACAGTATAATGAGCACAAATTACTTTTTAAGTAAAATGTAAAATAATCAAGAACTAAAAAAATTTTGAAATACATCAACAATTTTCCCATGCCGTAGTTTTTGCTTTCAGCCACCTTTTTGAATTACACATTAGAGACTCTGCCTAGGTAGTTGTGACAATTACTATAATGATATGATGATGATGACAATGACTAAAATAAGAGATGGTCAAAGAGGACAAGAAAGGAACAGAAAATTTGGGGGGAGGTGGGGATATGACGATCACCTACCCCATTTTTTTTCATAAACGTGTCCATGTCTAAGTAGTCATGTTTACGTTATCAGTCTTTTCCTGGTCTTTTAGAAAATTAGGTGTAGAAAAAGGCATAGAGAAATCAAACAAGACAGTCTGAAAATGTTATGTTATATGGATACATGGTAATTCATTTGGAACTTGATCCATTACTGATGTTTTAATAGTATCCTGGGCTTGTGGTGAGTGTACAGATGGGATCATAATCTTTGACCTGACTTACAAATCAGTGGGCTGGACTGGAAGCTGATGAGGGCAGGAGCTGTGCTTATTCGGTTACCATTGTATCTTGGGGCTTACCATGATGCTTATCATAGTGTCATATAAGCAAAAGGTGCTCAACTACTTTAAAAAAATTTTTTTTTAATTTTAAAGATGTGGGGTACAATTCGGGGTTAAGTATGTTCATTATGGAGGCACCCTTGTTGATGAGGTGTCAGCTGCTTTTTAATGAACCAATGGGTAAACTGGTCATGGCATTTTATTACAAGATATGAAGCCAAAAGTTATTTTTCCTGCCAAGTTATGATATTCTTATGCCAAATTTTATACCGTGTTTCTTTGGAGGGACTAAAATTGAGTAACCAATGGCTGATTCTTCTATTTCACTTAGGGTCAATGGAATAGGTAGGAAACATTTACCTTCATATTTTAGTCTTATAAATGGGTATGACAGATCAAAGTGCCTCAACTTAAATATATACACGGATAGCTGGGCTCGGTGGCTCAGCCTGTAATCCCACGCCTTTGGGAGGCTGAGATAAGAATGTCAGGTCCAGCCGGGCTCGGTGGCTCAGCCTGTAATCCTGCGCTTTTGGGAGGCTGAGGTGAGTGGATTGCCTGAGCCCGCGGGTTCGAGACCCGTCTGGGCAGCGAGACCTCATCTCTACAATAAATCAAAAAATCAGCCGGGCGTGGTAGCACATGCCTGTAATTCCGGCTACTCGGAAGGCTGAGGCGGAAGGATCGCTGGAGCCCAGCAGGTCGAGGCTGCGGTGGCTGGGAGCGGCCACTGCACTCCAGTCTGGGCAACAGAGTGAGACACCAACTCAAAAAAAAAAAAAAAAAAAAAAATATATATATATATATATATATGCACGGATAGAAGAAAATCTCAAAGTTTTGCTGGAATAGTGTAAGAAAAGTACAAAAATCTAGTTCATTTGCAGCTTTACACCTCTTTTACTTGTTATAGTTAAGGGTGGAAAGGTCATTCTTTGTTTTATTCTAGTCATCAATTATAAACTTATATTCAAATATTTTAACTCTATCCTCTAGTAACAATTATTATAAAACCTTCCTTTTTTTTTTTAAGCATTAGTTCTTAACTTTGGATTTCATTTTGGACTCACCTGGGAGAGTATTAAAAATTACTGATCCCTGAATCCCATCCTAGATGTTCTGATTAAATTGATCTGGGTGCAGTCTAGGTACTGGAGTGTTTGTTTTTTTTTTTTGAGTTGGAGTCTCACTGTGTCGCCCAGACTGGAGTGCAGTGGCCGCTCCCGGCCACTGCAGCCTCGACCTGCTAGGCTTGGGCAATCCTTCCGCCTCAGCCTTCCGAGTAGCCGGAATTACAGGCACAAGCTACCACGCCCGGCTGATTTTTTGATTTATTGTAGAGATGAGGTCTCGCTGCCCAGGCTGGTCTCGAACCCGCGGGCTCAGGCAATCCACTCACCTCAACCTCCCAAAGGCGCGGGATTACAGGCTGAACCACCGAGCCCGGCTTACTGGAGTGTTTAAAAGCTCCACAGGTGACTCTAATGTCCAACCAAAGGTGAGAACCACCAATTTAAACTGTTAACACACGATCTTCTTAGACTATAGAGTTTTTTTTTTTTAACTGTTTTGTTATTTCAGGATCTGTAACTGGTGCAACTGGATTTATAGAACATATCCTTCCAAAGAATGTCTATAGAGGATTTATAAATGATAAAAAATTTCTCTTCCAGATAAAATGTCAAACAGGTAATTTGCCTTCCTGTTACAGTTATTGTAAAAGGTAATTCGGTGGCTTTGCCATTCTTTATAATTCTTTTTTTTCATTCTTTTTAGCATTGTGTCCTGATCTGTACCTCATTGAAGTTATAGTTAATGTCCTCTAGTACATTAGGGAAGACTGGTACTTCAGAGATTTTTATTCTTTGACTTGAAATTTCAGGATGAAATGAAAAATGAACATATGAGAAAGTTAAAGTAGGAATAGCATATTGAACTAACCAAAATGCACCCTGTGGAACTCATAAAAAGGGAGAGAAATTTGAAAATTTTAATACAACTCTGCTTTATAGAAAAATAAAAAATGAGGTAAGATAGCCTTCATTTCCCAGAATTTCAGAAACCCAAGTCACATTCAATTTGGATCTGACAAGTCTATCTGGAGAAATAATTAGGTTAGAAAATTTGGGAGTGAGAAATCCATTGTATTTGAACTTTAAATTTATTTTAGTTTGGTGATTTAAAAAGCATTCTTTACTTATTGATATAGTAATTATTGAGTGGCAACTGAAAGAATTTCATGATTTTACTTTTTATATACTAGTGTTTTTACATTTGAAGTATAGCTCTTGAGGAAGCTCAGGTAATTTTGAGCATATTGCCAAGACGACACAACACAAATATAAATAATAGATGCTATAAATGCGGGACAAATAAAAGTAAGCCCTGATATTTAAGATCTGTAGTTGATGGAAAAACACTAGAGCCCTATGTTTCAAAATAAGCTAAATTCGTTTGCATCTGAGCTACATAACAATTACTTTAAGCTAGTTTGTCCTGTTGTGGGCTTTCAAGCTGTGTGCAAAAGGGAAGAAGTGTTTAATTCTTTTATTGTGTATTTGCTAAATAAAATGAGACAGATGTGCTACATGTGAATTAAATTTATGTAAACTTCCTTGGTATTACTACGGCAACTGCTTTTTGAGTAAATGAAAAGGTAAATCAGGTAACTTGCTTAAGTTCACTTGCCAGTTACTGAGAAAGCATCTGCAAATTTAACAATTGCTCTAAGTGAAGTATGGGCTGACTGAAGAGCCATCGCTTCGTCAGTAAGATTTGATAGCTGGTGGCATTCTGTGTTAGATTAATCATATTTATTATTGTGTACATAAATGGGCTGAGATGAACCTCTAAAGCAGACAATGGCCGAGTAGCAGTTTATTAGACTATATAGACTAATTAAGCATCTAATTAGGTTCTTACGAGAAAATACCTTCATGCAGATTATGAATCTGAAGTGACTCAGCGGGCCTGCCAATTGGATTATCCGGATCTTAAGTTTTCATAAAAATAATGGTGTTGGAAGAGTTAGCTTGCTCTCGCAATGTCACAGGATAAACTTAGGACTTCATTAGGTGCGCTGTACTTCTTTATTTATCAAGTAGTGAATTCTTGGATTTCCTATTTTACCTTCTTATTGCTGCTTTTAAAAGGATTATGATAGACTGACTGAGTGCTTTCTGTAAGTCAGATATGGGGTTAGGTTGTGAGCGTGCATCGTGATGTTGAATCTTTACAAGCACACTAGGAGGCAAGGGCCATTCTTCCTCCTCTATACTCGTATGAAAACAGCCTGGGAGTTCAGTAACTGCTCCATGTTGCCACAGTGAGGAACTGGCAGCACCAGCAAGTGGACCACATTCTGAATGAATGAGAAATGTGGACTTGCTTGGTGTTAACATAATAATTCAATATTTGATAAGTTTTATTTGTTTGACTCATGTTTCTCCATCATATTCTCTTCAGGAGCAATTTATGGTTATTTCTCAATCACCTACTTTTGTTGTGTTTTAGTGACTATAACTTATTTTGCTGTGGACTTTTGGGCACAACCTAATGTCCTTGACCAGGCTGAGACCTTGGTAAGAGTGCTCTTAGGATTCTAATTATTTATAGCAGGGTTTCCCAACCACAGCGTGATTAACATTTCAACTAAATTATTCTTTGTGGTGAGGGGCTTCTCTGTGTATTTTAAAATGTTTAATTGGCCTCTACCTATGGATGCCAATAGCAAACTTCTTCCTTTTTCTCCTGGTTGTGACAACCAAGAATGTCTCCAGATTTTGCCAAATGTCCCCTGAGGGACATTTGATTGAGAGCCCCTGATTTATGTTATCAAGAAAGGCTATTGGATAATATTTACTAATCACAGCTATTACCACTATTCTGCCATGGTTTAAGTGCTATAAAGGGTTGTCAAAAAAAAAAATTGCATTCGATGGAGTTAAACAGGCAAGAAAGACTTTTTTTTTTTTTTGAGTTGGAGTCTCACTCTTTTGACCAGGCTGGAGTTCAGTGGCACACTCACAGCCACCCCAGCATCCATCTGCTGGGCTCAGGCAATCCTTCCACCTCAGCCTTCCAAGTAGCTGAAACTACAGGCTCGTGTTACCACACCTGGTTAATTTTTGATTTATTGTAGAGACAGGTCTCACCTAGTTGCCTGGGCTGGTCTGGAATCCACAGGCTCAGGCAATCCACTCGCCTCTGCCTTCCAAGTGCTGGGATGACAGGATGGGCCTCCGAGCCCCACCAAGAAAGACTTTTATCAAGACTATTGCAATAGGGGAGAAAGATTGAACTCAACTCTGCTGAAACAAAAAGCAGAAGAGTTTTTACGCACTGGAAGAGCTTGTGGAAATGTTGGAGGATTTTAGGTTTCCTGTGATTGGGCCATCTGTGTTTACTAATTGGTGCTTAAGGAAGTTACAGTTCCCTACCCCCTTTTCTTAATGATTCCATTTCAAAAGGATGGCCTCTAGGTCCTTGAGAAAGACATTCCTGGGCTGTGAAACTAAAAACAAGTTGGGAGAAGATTTATATCGCAAAATGGTAGCAAAAGAATGTATAATCTTAAGTTTTCCGAAGTAAATGCTTTAAGAAAAGAGAAGTCAGGGCCTATTGTCTCTAGGAAACCTGTCTGAAGTTTAGTCAAACTGAGGTGAATATTATGATCTTCTTAGGTTATGATAATGTTTGTATACTTAGCATTAATCTGGCTATGTTAAATCAGTATTAAGTCAGTAGTTGGATTGGAACTAGGTAACCATCACACACTCTTAGCAAAGGATGTCTGTGGAGGGGTCTCGGTTGGAGAAAGGCCTGCTTTATTGTTCTTCAATTATTACTACTTCAGTTTCTGTATAGAGCTGGCAACTCTCTTCCAGAGTTCCACCAACTCCAATACAAGCTTCTGCTACTCTCAGCAAACTATGATCATGGATTTTCCAAATTGAGATCTGTTTTAAACAACTGTGAACTGTTTAAAGGAATAGGGCCGAGGCGGTGTCTTCTTTATCTTAGATTCCCAAGACCTGACACATAGTTTATAGTGTGTGCTTCATGCACAAATTAGATCTAGATCTCAATTTTCCTTGGTGTTTAGCTGTGTCAGAGCTGCCTTGACTCTTCTTAACTTCTTAAGTCTTTTTTGTGAGTCTACAGGAAAGCAAAAACAACTTTCTGCTGCCTGGAAGTTGTTTTCTGGATTTAATCTCCAGAGACCTTGGGGCAGAACAAATATAACAAGGTCCTGGACTCTCTGATTAATTTGAACTACCAATTCATTCCACAACAATTTAATCAGCTAAGCTCTGGAAATAAAAGACAAATAAGACACATGCCCATCCCGAAGGATCTCACAATTTCAGAGGAATCTGACTATAGTTGTGGTTATAATACTGTGTGGTTGATGGACTTTAAGAGATAAGAGAGCACATAAGAAAAGATTAATTCACCAGGCTCGGTGGCTCAGCCTGTAATCCCGCGCCTTGGGAGACTGAGGTGAGTGGATTGCCTGAGCCTGCGGGTACGAGACCCGCCTGGGCAACTTGGTGAGACCTCATCTCTACAATAAATCAAAAAATTAGCCGGGTGTGGTAGCGTGCGCCTGTAGTTCCAGCTACTTGGAAGGATGAGGCGGAAGGATCGCCGGAGCCCAGCAGGTCGAGGCTGCGGTGTCCGGGAGCGGCCACTGCACTCCAGTCTGGGCGACAGAGTGAGACTCCAACTCAAAAAAAAAAAATAAATAAAAAAATAAAAAGTCAAACTGTGTCTCTACTAAAGCGGTATCCATCACTGACTTGAATGATAAAATCAAGATATATTATTGTATCGGCTACTTATTGTGCTTTCCATAAGATTCTATGGGTGTATGTGTGCATGAAAAAAAAAAGACAAACCTTGTCAGCAATGCTCCATAACTATGTCTCAAAACTATCTAAGCATCACTAACAATATATATAAAGTAGACAGCAAAATAGATAGTGTAATGTATAACATATAATTAATTTATTGGTATATTCTTACATCATCATGTATTGAATTGAATACTCCAGGTGGTGTAAAAATTGTCTTTTGTAAGTTATACCTATGCTTCTCAAGAATCAACTTACTGCTTCTTGCTACTGCTATTTGTTTTCAAACTTGTTTACAAAAAGTTTTTATTTTACTATGTAGCTCAATTAATTAGCTTCTTAAGCTAAAAAACAAATTCTATATACAAACCACACACCGTTTTTCATTGGTGTTCATTAAATTTTCACTTTCCAAAACCTTTCTTAGTTATAGACATCATAATAATCTGTAAGTGAAAGGTTATGACTTACATAAAATAATTCCACTTTGGTATAACATAGTAGTTATGC
>NW_007248830.1:524525-606036 GCF_000164805.1 Carlito syrichta
ACAAAAAAAAAAAAAAAAAAAAAGAAAGAAAAGATTAATTCATCTGGAGATGTTATGAAAGGCCTTATGGAAGCAGGGTCATGGAAGGTGATGAGAATTTCAAGAGCATTGCATATGAACAATGTCAGCCAAAGCAGCGGGGGAGAGGTAATGGTTTCTTATGTCATCAGTCAATAAGGGATCATCATGATAGGCTTATTCATTCTTCCACCACTAGGCTTTGTTGAATCTCCATTCTCTGCCCTGGGATCAGAAAGATCCCAGGGCTTTCCGGAAATAATATTAGAACAGTCATTGGATATTAGCCCTATCATTTTCTAATATTAAAAAATAGTACACTCACATATCAATGTTCACCTCTAATCCAATTTAAGGCATCTCACCATCTTTCCTGCTCAGTTTTGACACAAGAATTCCTCAGACCCACAGTATGTAAGGGGGATCATTTTCTTTTTTCACTCCGCCTCCAATTTGTCCTTGTACTCCTTTTGGTCTTATCCTCTGGGATTGGGCTAGGAAATGGAAGTAATGAGAAGGCTTTCCCCTGCCTGGTGTTCTTGTCTTCTGGCAGTGTCCTGTGTTTGAGATGTCTAATTGCTGGTCTTTCTGTAATAGGATGCTTCTTGAACACAGTCTGGAAGTGAGGAGGTGAAAAGCCCAGCCCTCCCCTCTTCTGAGCTAACAAGTTTTCTAAAAAGCTCCATTACCTAATCAACCCTAAATTTATTATATGACTGGTGACAGGTGAGGAAGAAAGGAAGTAAGGACAGGTTTAGATTTATCTCAGCAGGTCTGGGTAGGAGTGTCTGGCACCTCTCTTTAGGATGTGTGAACATTTATCACCTGCTGTTCTCAATTTTAGAACCTCAGCCAAGACTCTTAAAGCAATAGAAAGCTCTCATTAAATATCCTCCTACATTTAAATTTGTAGAATATTTACTGTTAGAAAACACTTGTACATACTGATGGCAATATACTTTATTAGAGCTAGATATACCTAACATAAAAACAAAATTTGACACTCATTAAACTATGGTAATATTAGTATAATAGTAATAATAATGGTAGTTTATTGGTATTACAATCGTTTTATTATTGGTATTATTTTATTAGTAATACTAGTTCCTTTATCATACTTTTTTAGTGTCAATACATAGAGTACAGAGCCTGGCATGTAGAAGATGATAAAAAAAAAATGAGTCAACCTCTTTACCAATGGCAGCTCTTCGAGTAGGTTTTGAAAGAATTGTTTGGAAAATAAATACAATGTTTGGGCACAAGTAGATTGTTTAAATTAAATGAAATACAGATTTTGAGCATCTTGAATGCTGTGCTAAAAAGTTCTAACTCTCTTTGATACCCGACTGAAACCTAAGGAATTTAAATATAGCAACATGGGTTCCAACCACTTGCATGTGAACCTCAACATTATCTTGCTCTCAATCTGTCTATCTCCTCTTCTCTAACCAGGACTCAAATCTGGCCAATTTGCAATAATTTTAATAAAAATGATAGTATCGCTAACCAGTATTTATTGAGCTCTTACTATGTGTCAGGCAGTGTGCTAAGCAGTTAAGCTACATTTTAACATTTTATGCTCACAGCCTTAACTCAGGGATGAGGACATTTTGAGTCTGTAAAAGTGAAGAATGCAGTGGGAGTGTCTCCTTCAGGTGGGGACAGAGCTGGGATTTGAACTTCAGCTGTCTAACATCAACACCTGTCTCCCCACTGCTTCCCTGTTACTTCCTAAACAACCAGAGAATCTTTGCTAGTCACTGAGGAAAAAGCTTTAGAAACAACAGAGTGATCACCATTTTTTTTTTTTTTTTGAGTTGGAGTCTCACTCTGTCACCCAGACTGGAGTGCCGTGGCCGCTCCCGTTCACTGCAGCCTTGACCTGCTGGGCTTCTGCGATCCTTCCACCTCAGCCTTCCAAGTAGCTGGAACTACAGGTGTGCGCTACCACGCCCAGCTGATTTTTGATGTATTGTAGAGATGAGGTCTCGCCAACTTGCCCAGGCAGGTCTCGAACCCACGGGCTCAGCCAATCCACTCACCTCAGCCTCCCAAAGCGCTAGGATTACAGGCTGAGCCACCGAGCCTGGCTAGAGTGATTACTGCTTTTTAATGGTGAAAAAATTTTCACATACATCTATAATTATATTCACATATGCAATTTTGCATATTTGTAGTTTTCTACTTTTTTATAATCTTGTATTTCTTTTTTGCCTGATTCCTTTCTATTCTCCCCATCTTCAACACAAATCTCCATACTGACTACCTCCACAAGCAGGGTGATACTTGTTTAACCATCTATGTTAAACAAGTATCACCCTTTTTATACGATACCGTAGTAATATAAATATGCTTATGTGATTTGCACTCATTTATATGTATATGTATATTTGTAATTATTTACATTGTACCTATAGGTGATGATTTATTCATTTTTGTCTGTATCTTTCTTTGCATTTTCAACAGTACGGTATGAAAATACTTCCAGATCCACAGGTAAAGCTTGACTGAGTAATCTTCCATTGTGTAGTATATCATCACTTGTTCGGACATTCTTTTAGGTGTGGGCACTTACTTAACAAGGTTTTGTTCTTGTGTTTCTTTTTGGCTTAAATGAAGAACAACAATGATCATCCTGTACGTAAGCGTTAACGCACTGGGACTATTATTTTATGGGGCATACTGCCACGAGTGGGCTTTCTTCTTAGGCAAGGATATGTATTAGAAATTCTAATAGATGTTGCAAGATTGTTTTCAAAAAAGGCTGAAACACTTCAACCTCCCAGAAATTTATTAGAGTTCCATTTTATCCCTCATTCCTGCATTATTTGATGTTTTTAATTTTCGGAATCCTGATCACTATAAACTGACATTCCATTGTGTTTTATTTGCATCTCCCTGACTATTGGTAAATTTAAATATTTTTTGCCTCTGTGAACTGTGTTTCATCATCCTTTGCCCATCTATCTATTATCTATCGATCTATCGATCTATCGATCTATCTATCTATCTTTCTATCTATCTATCTATCTACCTACCTACCTACCTACCTACCTATCTATCTATCTATCTATCTATCTATCTATCTATCTATCTATCTATCTATCTATCTACTTGAGTCAGAGTCTCACCCTGTTGCCCAGATTCGAGTGCAGCTCATGGCCTCCAAAGCTTTGACCTGCTGGGCTCAGGTAATCCTTCTGCCTTAGCCTTCCAAGTAGCTGGAACTACAGACTTGCATCACCATATCCGGCTAATCTTTTCTTTTTATTGTAGAGACGAAGTCCTGCCATGTTGCCCAGGCTGGTCTGGAGCCCGTGCTTTGCCCATGTTTCTATTGAGTTGTTTGTCTTTGTCTTACTAATTGTAATACAGTTTTGTACATTACAGATAATTAACCCTTGGTTTACCAATTGCTTGGAAAATGTAGTTTTCGTGTCTGAGGTTTTAATGTAATCAGATATAACGTGGGACTCAAATTTTGTCAATTTTGTCTAGAGTTTCCTGCCTGTTTACCATACATGCCATCATCTCCTAGTGTTTTTGTTTTGTTGGTGTTGTTTCAAATAAGCCTATAATTAATAAGAAATTTGTGTTTGTTTTGCACGTGGAAAAGGATGGGGATAAATCTTTATTTTTTTATAGCATGTTTTGACAGCATATTTATTTTTATTTATTTATTTAATGCATTGAATTCCTTTTTTAAATTTTTATTTCAGCATACGTATTTAATAATCTGTTCTTTCTCTACTAATCATATATCGTATGTTCATTTCTAGGCTCTCTTGCATTCTATTGATCTGTTTATTTCTACACAGTACATGTTGATTTGGTACTCATACAGTGGCTTTATCAAAAGTTTTTAAGGACCTTCTCATTGTTCTTTCATTGTATGATTTTCTCGGGTATTGTTGGGGCAGTATCCTTGTAAATCCCAGATTATGTTTTCTAATTCTATGTTAAGTCCTGCTAGGATTCTGTTTACAATTCCACTAAATGCATGTGCAGATTTGTGAGAAAATTATGATTTTTATGATATTATGTCTTCCCACCTAAGGATCTTTCTATTTGGTTCAGATTTTATTTAATAACCTTGTAATTGTGTGTTTTTCTCCCATATAGCCTATGTTCTCTGACACATATAAAATTGCTCAGCATCTTGTAATATTGATAAGTACTATAACTCATATATTTTCTCATTTTATTTTTAAGTTTAATTATTGCTAAAGCCGGGCTCAGTGGCTCAGCCTGTAATCCCGTGCTTTGGGAGGCTGAGGTGAGCGGATTGCCTGAGCCCGCAGGTTCGAGACCTGCCTGGGCAACTTGGCGAGACCTCATCTCTACAATAAATCAAAAAATTAGCCGGGCGTGGTAGCGCACACCTGTAGTTCCAGCTACTGGAAGACTGAGGCGGAAGGATCGCCGGAGCCCAGTAGGTCGAGGCGGCGGTGGCCGGGAGTGGCCACTGCACTCCAGTCTGGGCGACCGAGTGAGAATCCAACTCAAAAAAAAAAAAAAAAATTATTGCTAAGGAAGATAAAAAGCTTTTTAAAAGTCTTGTTTCAAACTATCCTACTGTACTCTCTTATTTCATTAATTATTGTTTTGCCATCCCACCACCCTTAATTTGGTACAGTTGACTCAACTATTTCAACCCCTCACTAGAGTCTGCCTGGCTCATTGTCTCTCATCTTGAAGTTTCTGCTCTGGTTGTTTAGTTATTTTTCCAAGTATTTCTTCATACACAATACAGGGATGATACCGTATATAGTATGGCATATCCTTGCATACTGTTCTTTTTCCTTAATGAGTGATGGACATTTTAGGTGATATAACAATTCCAGTGTTGCTAGGCTTGTGTCTCAATTAGTTGTAAATTGTATCCCACCATTTTCTAGCTTCTGGGGCTTCATGTTTGAAGTCCCAGTTCTTCTTAGGTAAATCTTTCTTTCTTTCCTTCCTTCCTTCCTTCCTTCCTTCCTTCCTTCCTTCCTTCCTTCCTTCCTTCCTTCCTTCCTTTTCTTTTTTCTTTCTTTCTTTCTTTCTTTCTTTCTTTCTTTCTTTCTTTCTTTCTTTCTTTCTTTCTTTCTTTCCTTTTCTTTCTTTTTAACTCAGGTAGTATTTTCTGTATTTTCTGACTTCTGGAATTTTAATTTCACAGGTCTGGAAACATGTCTTTTCTTATCAATGAACTCTGGAACTTGGTGAACACTTTCCAATGCTTATTTTAAAGTTTTTCTTTACCTCTGGAAAATTTTACTGTTGTTCAATTGTCATTTTGCCTTCATTTGTTCTTATTTTTTGAAATTTCTATTATTTGGAGACTGTATTTATCTTCCTAATCACCTGTCTTTTTTCCTCCTGTTTTTATCTCAACACCTTTTAGTTATGGATTTTATAACTCTTGATCTTCCAACCCACTATTTTGATTTCTGGCAGTAATCATTCACTCCTTCACTTCATTTAACAAAGTCTTTAGTTTAGAAATCAAGTTTAATAGCTCCATTTGCGAGTGTGTGTGTGTGTATGTGTGTGTGTGTGTGTGTGTGTGTGTGTGTGTGTTACATTGAATTGAAGTTCAAATGTAATAGACATTACTCAAATATCGATGTGTCCTTTCCAGAAATTCTGCTTATTTGATTTGATTGCTCTTTCTAAAATTCCTCTTATCTCTGGCTGCTAATCAGCCAAAATGGGTTATATATTTTCTTTATTAACTCATTGTTGCTCAGATCTCGCTACTAGAATATTTCACAAAACGTTCAAGGCACTTCTTTCTACATTTGTAGGCTTGTTATATAACAGCCAACAGCTGTTAGTCCCTGATGAGCTAGTGAACATTACTGGTTTGGTCAATGTGATTAGGCCATCTGTGTTTACTAATTGGTGCTAACGAAAATTAGGCTCCTACCCCCATACAGAGAATAGGAGATTAAGGCACTATATCTTCATTATAATTATTTATTATGTGGAAGGCTGAGGTGAAAGGATCGCCGGATCCCAGCAGGTCGAGGCTGCAGTGGCCGGGAGCGGCCACTGCACTCCAGTCTGGGTGACAGAGTGAGACTCCAACTCAAAAAAAAAAAAATTATTTATTATGGATATATATTTGTGTGTGTGTATAGTAGATATGTATTATCACAAGATTTATCCTGTTAACATTTTTAAGTATACAGTACAGTATTATTAATCATAAGCATAATGCTATACAGCAAATTTCTAGGACTTTTTTATCTTGTGTCACTGAAACTTTATACTTATTAGACAACACGTACCTATTTCTTCTTTCCACAGCCCCAGGCATCCACCATTCTATTTTCTACTTCTATGAGTTTGACTACTTTAGATACTTTGGACAAGTGGAATCATGTAGTATTTATCCTTCTGGGACTAGCTTATTCTACTTAGCACAATGTCCTCAAAGTTCATCTACGTTGTGGCATATAGACAGGATTTACTTCTTTTCTAAGATCTCAAAGAGATATTAGCACTCCCATGTTCATTGCAGCATTATTCACAGTAGCTAAGATGTGAAAACAACCTAAATGTCCTCCGCTGATAAATGAATAAATAAAATGTGGTATATACATATAGTTGAGTATTATTCAGCCTTAAAAAAGAAGACACTTTTTTGTTGTTGTTGTTGTTGCTTATATTTTGAATGGAAGGCTCCTAGGTTCTTGAAAAAGACATTTCTGGGTTGTAAAACTTGCCAGAAGTTGGGAGACATTTCATCTCCAAGGGGTAAAGAAAAAATTTGCATTGACAAGAATTTACAATTACAATTGCTTGTGGTAAAGCTTCTCAGTTTTTAAGTCTCTCTCTAAGCTCCTGGCCTCTGGGACAGGAAGACTCAGCCCACCTGATGAAGTTGCTATATAGCATAGTGTTCAAGAAACTTTGCAGTTCATTAAGTCAATCTTCTTAGGAATACATAGGTTTTAAGTGCCAAGTTTATCCCTAGAATACAATTTAATGGGCTTCAGTGAGGGTCCTCAGAATCTTGCCAAGCTCCTCCCTTTAGAGAGGAAAACCTATTAGCCTTCCTAGCTTGTGATAATCCTAGCTGTTAGTTTGACTAAGAATTGGCAAAACATTTGGAGCTTGTTGTGGAAGGCTCCTGAGTCTATTTTGCTTTGTTTTCAGAATCCTCTCTGCTACTCTTATTTTTCTAAGGCTACAGAGAGGCAGATTGCAGAGGCCTGAGACCAGGCAGGGAATTTGGCCTTAGGCTCTCGTTAGTATTTTCAGTGAAAGTCATTATGAAATGATAAGGTTTTGGTCAGATGGCAAGGGTGGGTTGGGGAACAAAGAGCTAAAGGTAGGGAGTTTATCAATTACTCTTTCAAGATATAATAGGATCTAAATAATTTCTTAACATCCTAGGAGGTTTTGTCTTTTTATTGGTCAAAGAGGAGGCTACTTGGAGAGTTGTTGAATTGGTAATTGGTATCTTTCAGCAATAACAACCCCTGTGGGTTGATGGATGACAACATCCTCAAAATAACTCTAGTCTCATGTTACATCTGAACGGTCACATTTTCAGTTTCCTGGTAAAGGCAATTCTTATTCCTGCTTAGTATGTCTTGGACAAAAGATAGCTTGTAAATAAAATCACTGGGAAAAGTAAAATTATCTTATAACTTGAGTAACATAATACAATCTATGTTACCTCAATGAGTGTCTAATAAAGCAGACTGTAATTCATATATACATTTAGATTAACACAATGTTAATCTATTCTAAATTTTGTTTTGTATTATTCTATATCATTGTGAATTTCATTTTAAACTCCTTCTTAACAAGTGGGATATACTAGTAGGAACTCCTTGTTTTCAGGTATTTCGTTATTACTATTTTGCATGGTTGAGATTCTGATTAAGTCTTTTTCTTTCTTGGAATGCTGGATTATTTGCTTCTTGATAAGTCAGATAAACAACTAGAGTTGTTTCCCAGTGGTATGAAACTGGTTACAGCTCCCTAGATAGAATGAATAGTTTTTATAAAGTAGCTATTTTTTCTTTTTCCTTGCAGATCCAAGGCAGATGACAGAAAGAGTATTTTCTGTTTACTCAACTACAAAGGTCCTAATAACCAGTCTTTGCAGAAAGAAGTCTTTCCAAATAACTTTTCAAAATGCTTTGTACATTTTGGAAAATTACATTCCACTCTTAAAATCTAACACTAGATACTTACAGAGTCACAAAGTTTGCTTCTATATTTGAGAGTGCTAATTCATAATTGTGTCTTCTAGTATTCAAATAATACATTGTAGAAAGTATCTTCTAAGCTAACCCAGCGTATTTCAAATTAAGATCTATCTTTAAATAAGACTTTTTAAGTAGGCAGATTCTTTGTAATGTCAGTTGACTTTCTCACAAAATCACAGTCTTTTTCAACTTGTAGCTATAATTCTCTCAATTTACTTCTATGTCACACTGCTTTGTGGAAGGTAACTTTTACCCATTAGAAGGATGATGTGATTGGTAGGGGCTGGTAGATCTGAACTATGGTCATGTGTTCTTTGGGTTGGCATTTTTGGACACTGACTTACCTCCCTAAAGAAATTTCCCAAGAAAAATTAACATACATATAAAAATAAGTTGCAAGATAGAAATAAACTAGGTATGCCATGATTTCAAGGTCCTTTAAAGGATCATAAAAATAACTAAATTCTGTATGCATAATACATGCTTTGCAGTTTTTTTTTCTTTTTATTTGTAAATACCTTTCTCAATTCCTGTGCCAAATAAGGCACAGATCATACAACTGCAGGTAATTATCTACTTAGACTTTTTGTCATCATCGTCTCTGTATGTTCAGAAGGGTGGTGTGTAGACATGTATTGATGAAGGTTAAACCATTGCAGCCGTGTGAATGGTGGTGTGTCAAAAATACTGCTAGCTTTCAGTACAAGGACTGAAGCTTGTGATTATGTACCAGTAGAAGATGGAGCCCTCTACTGGGAAATATTGTTGTTTTAGGATAATGTGGAAAAAGTCAATAAAATTAAAGGCCAACTAATTAATTTAGACATAGTTTTGCTTATGCAAGTATAGTGTTATTCATTGATTTAATTATTTATTACTTTGACACCCTAGGGTACTTAGTCTGTGTTTAACCAAGAAAATATTTGTTTAAAGTAAATTTGAGGTGAGAAAAAGATTAAACACTATGAAACATTTTGTGGATCTATGAGTCTACTTGGAAGTCTTGGAGTTTACTGCTTCTTCTGCATACATTTGAGATTTTCATCACAAACAGATTTAGCCTTGATTCTCTAATTATGGGAACGTATTAGACTAGAAATTGGTTTGACTAAATGACAAGGTACATATAATTTGTCATATTGCCTCACATGTTGGTGTGGCTTTATGTTATTCTAGCAGGTAAGATGAGGCAGGGGAAATGAGCCTCAACATTGCTTGTCACCTTAGGTTAGGCACAAGTAGAGTAATGAGATGTGACCTGGCTACTAAAGTATCAGCTACAAAGGCCTGTTTTATACGGGCATGCCAGAGAAATGGGGTAGTCACATTCACATGTGGCTTTTTATGAGAGCCAAAGTGAAGCACAAAAGCCAAACCAAAACAACTAAAACCAATCCCCCCCAAGCAAACACATAAGTCGTCATCTTATTAACGAAGATCCATCTTACTCTGATTATACAACTTGAAACACCTTTAATACAGACATCCCTTCTTCTTCCTTTTATTATTTTTTGCGTTATTTATCAGTTTGTAATTGTCTCCTCAAAGAGAGCAAATCTACATTATTTCTAATTTACTTTATAGATATCAGTCTTAAAGTAGCATTTTACATCATGTTTAATATTGACAGGCAAATCTGTTGATAAGGTATTCTGTATTATGATAAAATGAAGACTTAATTAACTACTCTAATGAACTGAAGCAGAGATGTGAATAATTGAAAATGTAAGTAATCCAAAGTCATTTACATAGTAAATTTGGTATAGTTGGAGTGAAAACACAAGGAACACAATATACGGGAACACATCTGCTGCAGTAAAACAGAATTAATATCTTTATTACATAAAGAATGTACTTAAAACAATAGAACAATACCCTAGTAAAGAAATTGCAAAAGGCCTTAGATAAAATACAACCAATTTAATATATTCAAATGAAAGCTCTCACATACTAATGGTGAAAATGTAAACGAAAACCACCACTTTGGAATAGCCTTTAAGATAAATATGCATGTTACCCCATGGTTCAGAAGTTCTACTGCTATATACATCTAACAAACATATATTTATATATTCATGAAAAGTACATTTGCAGAAATGTTTGAAGCAGCACTATTCATTATAGCCAGGAGGTGAACATTTCTCAAACACCCATTAACAGTAGAATATATAAGTAAATTTTGGTGTAATCATACAGTGGAATAATCACCAGCATTGAGAATGAACATGCAAAAAAATGGAGAAATATCTAAAAAGAACAATATTGAACAAGATTAGAACATACTTTATAATTTTACTTACCAAAGTTACAGTGAGTCATGTGAGGCCAACAAAACTATTAACAGCACTAGAAAAGCAGGATAAATTACAAAAATCATATTTCCAAAGGTTCTGGATTTTTAAAAAGTGCTGAATACTTACCATAATACTATAAGAAAGGGATTGACAGTGGCGGGATACTGCCAGGGAGGGAGGGGCACATAACATCAACAAGGGTACCTGATCTCAAACCAAAGTGAGGACCAAAGGGAGAGCAAAACTTTACCTGTATGATGACCTTGCATAGCTAATCCTGAATTGTACCCCACATCTTATTTTAAAGATGTGGGGTACAATTGGGGTACAATCTTATTTTAAAGATGTGGGGTACAATTCAGGGTTAGATATACATGTATTCATTATGCAGGTACCCTTGTTGATTAGGTGTGGCCCGCCCTCCACTGGCAGTTTCCCACTACTGCCAATCCTTTTCTTATAGTATTATTATAATTGCTCAAGGTCCATTTATGAGTGAGAACACGTTCTTGTGATAGATCACTCAGTAGTATAGCCTCTAAGTCCGTCCAAGTTGCTGCGAAGTTCATAATTTTGTCCTTCTTTATGGCTGTGTAATATTCCACCGTATATATGTACCAGTTTTTTACTCCAGTCCTCTTTTAATGGGCAGCACAGTTGGTTCTATGTTTTTGCTATTGTGAATAATGCAGCAATAAACATGCATGTGCAAGTATCTTTTTCATAGAGTGATTTGAGTTCCTCCGGGTATCTTCCTAGTAGGGGCATTGTGGGGTCATATGGAAGGTCGATTTTCAGATCTTTTAGGAATCGCCACACTGTTTTCCACAGAGGTTGTCTTAGTTTACACTCCTGCCAACAGTGCAGAAGTGTTCCCTTTTCCCCACATCTTCAGCATCTGTATTTTTTTTTTTTTTTGAGTTAATGATGATGGCCATCTTACTGGATTTAGGTGGTATCTCATTGTGGTTTTAATTTGCATTTCTCTGACGACTAGTGAGACTGAGCATTTTTTTCATGTATCTGTTTGCTGCTGGTTTGTCTTCTTTTGAGAAGTGTCTATCCATATCTTTTGCTCACTTTGTAATGGGACTGTTTATTTTTTGCTTTTCGGCATGTTTGAGTTCCTTGTAGAACCTGGATGTTAGGCCTTTGTTAGACATACAGCTGGAAAATATCTTCTCCCTCTGTGGGCTGTCTCCCTGCTCTCTTGAAGGTTTCTTTGGTTTTTCAGAAGTTTGTCAGTTTGATGAGGTCCCACTTATCTATCTTATCTCTTATAGCATGGGCACTTGGGGTTTTGATCAGGAATTGGTTGCCAGTTCCAATTTCCATAAGGATGTCTCCTGCATTTTCTAAGGTTCTTATGGTTTGAGGTTTTATGTTTAGGTCTTTGGTCCATTTAGAGTTGATTTTTGGGTATGGTGAAAGGAAAGGGTCTTGTTTTAATCTTCTGCATGTAATCAGCCAGTTTTCCCAGCACCATTTACTGAATAGATTCTCCTCTCCCCAGTGGTTGTTGGTGGAGGCTTTATCGAAAATGAGTTGGTTGAGAAATTGTGGTTTTGCTTCTGGAATCTCTATTTTGTTCCATTGGTCTATATGACTGTTCTTGTACCAATACCAGGCTCTTTTGATTAGTGTAGCTTTATAATAAAGTTTAAATTCTGGGAGTATGATAACTCCTGCTTTTGTTTGTTGGTTTGTTTGCTAAGGATTGTTTTGGCTATTTGTGGTTGCTTATGTTTCCATATGAATTCCTGTATTATAGTTTTCAGGCTTGAGAAGAATGCTGCTGGTAATTTAATGGGTATCGCTGAAACCTGTAGATTGCCTTGGGTAGAATAGACACCTTAACAATGTTGATTCTTCCAACCCATGAGCATGGGATATTTTTTCATTTGTTTGTGTCATGATTGATTTCTTTGATCAGTTTTTTGTTGTGAAGGTCTTTCATGTCTCTTGTTAGGAAGATGCCAAGGTATTTCTTTCTTTTCTTGTGGCTATTTTGAATAGGATTGTGCTTTTTATTCTAAACTTCACCTGTTTATTATTAGTGTATAGAAATACGACTGTCTTTTGCACTTTGATTTTATACTCTGAGACTTTGCCAAAGTCCTTTATCAGTGCAAGGAGGTTTTTGACAGATTCTCTTGGGTATTTGAGGTATAGTATCATATCATCTGCAAAGAGGGATAACCTGGCTTCCTCTTTTCCTATCTGAATACCCCCAATCTCCTTCTTTTGTCTGATTGCTCTAGGTAGGCCTTCCAAAACTATGTTGAAAAGGAGGGGTGAGAGTGGGCATTCTTGTCTTGTTCTGGTTTTCAGGTACCTCACATCTTTAAAGTTAAAAAAAATTTAAAAATTTTAAAATTGTAAAAAGTGGTACATATACATGATGGAATAGTACGTAGCCATAAAGAAAAACAAAATTATGGTCTTTGCAGCAACTTGAATGGATTTAGGATTTATTATGCTCAGTGATTCAGTGATCTATCACAGAGACAAAGAACTGAGTACCACATGGTCTCACTCATAAATGGTCCTTGAACATTTATCACAATACTAAAAGAAGGGGATTGGCAGTACTGCTAATCCTGAGAAGGACACTGCTGGGGGTGGCGGGAGGGGGACAGACAGCTTCAGTAAGGGTACCTGATCCTAAACCAAGCGAAGGGAAGACCAATGGGAGGTCTAAACTTCACCTGTACATAGACCACTTATGTACAGAATCTTGACTTGGACCCCACATCTTTAAAATAAAATTTTAAAAAGTGGAAAAAAATGACATTAAGGAGTACTACTAGATGCACTGTAAGTTCAGACAGACAAAAACATTTCAGAAGATGCTAAAGGTCAGCAGTTGTTTGTTTCTCTGGAGCATTTGCCTATATAGGCTGGAGCCTGAGCATCTGGCATTCTTCTAAAAAAAGTACCACTCCTGGGAAAAGGGGACCAGAGAAGTTTTAGTGGCCACTCAGCATAAAGTAATAAATGCTGGTTTATAATGCATTGTAAGGCTTTGAATGAAAACTAAAGCACTAAACCAATAGCCTCTGAAAGTCAGAGTATATTTCCTCTCACTTTTATCAGGATTAAAATGTTGAAAACACTAGTGTTAAAATCTGTAGTGAGATGACTTGACGATGTAGAGCTACTGGTACTTTCTTCGTGAGGATACGTAGGGAATCTGAGGTCAGCTAGAGGATGAGAATCCAGGCTAACCACAGGTAGAAGCTAGCTATCAGAAAACAGAGAAACCCTAGGACTGACTTCTGTCCTTCCTTCCTTCCTTTATCTCTGTCCCTCTCTTCTTTTGCCATTTACCTGTTCGTTATTCTGCCTTTTCTAAGCTTAATACAGTGCCATAATATTTGCCATAACATTGATACAATCTTTATGGAAATAATTTTTATATATATTTAACTATATATACCAATCTGTGTGTGTATATAAAAACATCAGATTTGAGGAGAGTAATTTTTCAGTATTTTCAAGAGTCAGAAATACTTTCCTGGTTTTTGTTCAGTATTTCTGGGAATCAATCTCAAGAGGACATGACTAAAGGTTTTAAGAACTATTTTTATAGCTTTACATATAATAGATAAAAGTGCTCAAATAGCATATATATTAAATAATACCAAAAATTTAATTAAAATACTACACTGGAAGTTTGTAGATTATTAGTGACTAACACACCTGTGATATGAGACTTCTTCAATCCGTGACAGAATAACTGCTTTCCAATTTATCCTCCCAAGGTTCACAACTACAAAACTAGACAAAATATTGTGACTGTACTGTCATTGGGCAATAGTGCAGGAATTTGATCCTTGTTAAATGGGAAAAGTGAGAGACTCATATTCTTTAAAGTTTTCTAACTTGAAGCAGAAGAGGTGATCTTGAGCAGAGTGGAGATCCCATTAGAAAAAGGACAAAGATTAAATTGGGGCTGAGGTGTCCTATACAAGAATAGGGCAAGATTTCATGTGGGGCTAACAGAATAAATACTACAAACTGTTTAGGGCAAGAGAGTATGAGAGTTCAGCTCATTCAAAGTAGAATAACATTGCTAAACAACTCAACCAGTTGACACTCCAGAAAGCCATGCTTTCGAAGTAAGGACCATAGAGGAAGGGCCACATCTTTGGTATAAATTCAAAACCAAAGTAAATATTCCTGAATAAAAAATGTTTTAAAAAAGTCCTGAGAGGTTCACCCAATTGAAGAACAAAGAAATGTGTTTTTTTAAAAAAACAAAGCAAAACCAAAAACAACAGTCACTGTACATGTGAAATAATGCTAAAAGATCAAATACGTGAAAATAAAGTTCCAGAAAAAGACAATAAAGGGATAGAGCAATAAAATGTTTAAATAAATAATAGATAAAAAGTCACAAAACTACTGAAAATAATAAAGCCAGTCTACAGAAGCAAGAAAGTCAGCAAACCACAAGGAGGATGAATAAAAAAAGAAACCAGTTCTAGTCATATCAAAACTTCTGAAAACCAAAAGTGAAGACAAAATATCGAGAGCAGTCCGAAAACAATGGAGCAATATCTTTAAACTTTTAAAAAGAAAACAGCAACTATCCATCAGAATTCGATATCCAATGAATGAATGTATAGCGCAAAACGCAGGGAATTCTTCTCAAAATTGCACACAAGAAAAGCTACAGTCATTTCTGCCAGCTGATAGGAAGGGATTCAGATAGGGAGTTGTATCCACAAGAAAAGATGGAGAGCATTGTAAGTAACAGAATGCTGGTAAACAGAAAGGCCTATATTTGATGTTTTTACTATCTTTCTTTAACTGAAAACTATTTAGAACAAAAATAACATTATCTATGGGATGTATCACATATGACAACATGTTGCTAGTAATAATCCTTAGAACTAGGCAATGACAAATTAAGGATGCAAATTGTAATCCTTAGTGCTTTAAAAAAAGCTTACAAAAAGGGCAGAAAATGAATACAAAGGGAACAGAAGAAATAAAATAGAATGCATGCTATTTCTCAACAGTGGCCACCTCTTGTCTTTCTCATAGTAGCCATTCTAACAAGTGTGAGGTGGTGTCTCATTGTGGTTTTAGTTTGTATTTCTCTGATGATTAGGGACATTGATCATTTTTTCATATACCATGTATATTTCATATACTATATGTTTAAAGATAAATTCCCTTTGCATATCTATTTTGAGAAATGTATATTCACACCCATTTTAAAAATTGAGTTATTTATTTTCTTGCTGTTGAATTCCTATTATACTTTGGATACTAACTCCTAACTGTCTGATAGATAGTTTGCAAATATTTTCTCTGATTCATTTTGTTGATTGTTTCCTTTGCTGTGAATACACTTTTTGGTCTGATGTAATCCCATTTGTTCTTTGGCTTTAGTTACCTGTGGTTTTGGGTCAGATATAAAAACTTTTTGTCCAGACTCATGTCAAGAAGTTGTTTTCTTTTGGCATGTTTATAGTTTCAAGTCTGACACTTAAGTCTTTAATCCATTTTAAGTTGATTTTTATATAAGGTGATTTTTATAAAAGTTTCAATTTTATTCTTCTGCTTTGTCCACTATTGGTGGGAATGTAAATTAGCACAACCATCATAGAAAACAGTGTGGAGACTCCTCAAAAAATTAAAAAATAGAACTACCAGGTGATCCAGCAATTCCACTTCTGAGTATATATCCAAAGGATTTGAAATGAGTATGTTAAAGCAATATCTGTACCACCATGTTCATGACAGCATTATTTATAATGGCCAAGATATGAAAGTAACTTTAGTGTTCATCAGCAGATGAATGGATGAAGAAAATGTGGCATATATACACAGTAGAATATTATTCAGCCTTAGAAAGGTACAAAATCCTGTCACCTACAACAACATGGATGAATCTGGAGGACATTATGCAAGGTAACGTAAGCCAAGGACAGAAAGACACATACTGCGTGATCTCACTTATAGGTCGAATCTAAAAAAGTTAACCTCATGGAAGCAAAGAGCAGAATGGTGGGAGTGAAAGACTGGAAAAACGTTGGCCATTTTGGTTATAAAATTTCATTTAGACAGTAGGAATAAGTTCAGAAGGTGCATTATAGTTAATAGCAATGTACTGTATACTTGAAAATTGCTAAGAGAACAAATTTTAAATGTTTCACCACAAAAAAATAAGTACGTAAGGTAGAGAATATGTTAATTAGTTTGATTTAGGTATTCCATAATGTATACATATATCAAAACATCATATAGTGCACCATAAATATATATAATTTTTATTTGTCAATTAAAAACACAAGAAATGACTATAAGACCAAACTCCTCTCCCCCCAAAATATTATATACTATCTATAATAGCCAAGCTCTTAATATAAAGAAACTTACATGTGGAAATAAAAGGATGAGAAAATGTGTAACATTCAAACAGTAATCATTACAAAGCTGATTTAGCTATATTACTATCAGACAAAGCTGGTTCAACATTTAAACACCAATTGTGTATTTTACCACACTATTAGAAGAAAGGAAATCCTATGATTAACTCAATAGATGGAGAGGAAGCCTTTGAAAACTTCAATACCCATTCCCAGTTTTCTGAGAGTCTTTACTCAGAAAGACTGTCAGTCTTTACTATTAGAAAGCTAGGAAAAGAAAATATTTAATCTATTCGTCTATAAAAATTCTACAGTAAAAAAAATAATTCTTATTGGTGAAGTTTTGAATACTTTCCAGCTGAGCTCGTGAGCAGGCAGTGTCTGCCTTCTATTCAGCATTGTACTGGAGGTCCTAATAAGTGCAAAAAGACAAGAAAAAGAGATAAAAGTCATCACAATTCAAAAGGAATAAGCAAAACTATCTATAGTCATAGAAGATGTTTGCAGAAAATCTTGACAAATCTAAACAGTATCTACTAAGAGTAATGTGTGAATATAGAAATGTCATAGGATACAAGGCCAACGTTATACAAATCTATTTCTATATTCATTCAGAAACAATTAGAAAATGTTTAGATTGTTTATAGCAGCATCTCCCAAACATATACTACTCAGGGAAATTTAATAAATATGTGCAAGATTTCTATAGTGAAAACTATGAAATATTGCTTGGAGAGTTCAGAGAAGTTTTTGATTCATGTTTAACCCATGAATTAAAAAACAATTTATCAAAATGTCAAATCTCCAATTATTTATATATAAATTCAATGCAATCCCAATCAAAATCTCCACAGATTTTTAGAGGGAGGTAGAAAATGAGAAGCTAATACTAAATTTTTATAGAAGTGTACAGGATCTAGAATAGACAAAACATTTTGAAAAATAACAAAGTTGGGGTTTTATCTTCCCTACTTTGAAAATAGACTCTAATGTTCTTATAATCTAGATAGTGTGGCGGTGGTATAAATATGGGCAAATAGGTTAATGGATCAAAATACAGTGTCTAAAACTAGACATACATGATATGGTGAATTGATTTCGCGTATAGACACTAAGGCATTTACTGAGGAATTTCTTTGCAATAAACGTTTGTGGGACAACTGGATAAATTTTTGTAACAAAACAAACACTACCTCTTATTCTCACTAGATGAATCATATTCCAAATTGTAAGACCTAAAATATGAAACCTCTAAAAGAAAGCAAAATAAGTCATTTTGCAATACTGTATAGCAAATGATTTCTAATATATGTTTTTTAAAAGCACAAGTCATAAGTTGGAAAATTGATAAATTAGAACTTGTAAATATGTAAAACTTCTGCTCTTTGAAACACCAGCCGGGCTCAGTGGCCTCAGCCTGTAATCCTGTGCCTTTGGGAGGCTGAGGTGAGTAGATTGCCTGAGCCCGCGGGTTCGAGACCCACCTGGGCAACTTGGTGAGACCTCATCTCTACAATAAATCAAAAATTAACCGGGCGTGGTAGCGCGTGCCTGTAGTTCCAGGTACTCGGAAGGCTGAGGTGGAAGGATTGCCGGCGCCCAGCAGGTGAGGCTGCGGTGGCCGGGAGTGGCCACTGCACTCCAGTCTGGGCGACAGAGTGAGACTCCAACTCAAAAAAATAAAAAGAAAAAAAGAAACAAAAAAAAGAAACATACCATTAAGAAAATGAAATGACAAGCTGCAGACTAGAAAAAAAATATTTCTGACAAAAATTATATATTTGACAAAATGTTGTATTCAGAATGTAACTATAACTCCTAACACAATAAAAAAAGATAAATTTCCCAAATAAAAATGGAAAAAAGATTTGATTAGTTAGGTCTCAAATGAAGATCTAGCAAAAGAGTGATAAGCATAATGAAAATGCTTAAAATTACAGGTCATCTGGGAAAAAAAGCAAATTAAGGCCACAATTACAACCACATATGGACAGAATATCAAATTAAAAAGTCTAACAACTCTAAATTTTGGTGAGATTTGGTGGAATTCATATACTTTGCTGATAGGGGTAGATACAACAGCTTTAAGAAATCCCAAATTTAGTAGCTTATGAAAATAAAAGTTTATTTCTTGTTCATATAAATTTCAATCTGGCTATTGCTGGCCAGATAGAAGCCCTTCCATGTAGTCATGCAGGGATCCAGGGTCCTTTCTTTTTGTGGATCTGCACTCCTTCGTGGCTTCCTCACTCAGCTAGTGGAGAGGAGAGGGGAACATGGAGAATAGGATGGAAGGATATTGTAGGCCAGATATGGAATGAGTGTGTATAACATCTATCTACACTCTGCTTATCCAGATCCCAATCACCTTTTTGCACAGAAGGCTGGGAAGCATTGTCTAGGTGTGTGTATCAGAGCAAAGGAAAAAAAGTTTTGAGGGATGTCTAGCCAGTTTCCACCTTATTTATAGCACTATTTAGTAATAGATGGGCGTGGGAAGCAATTCACATGTATATAGTATAATGAGAACACTAGTTAAGAGGTACCATTGCTAGTTTTAGTAGTAAGTGCATGTTTCCTAAGATAAGAAATGTAAAATATAGTGAGTTAAGAACATAGGCTTAGAATCAGATTTGTTCAATTCTCAGTTTCTGAGCCCCTGATTAAGCCCGTTTGTCAGTGGGTCTTATAAAATTGGGAGGCACTTATATATTTTCTAGTTCTTAGAAATTTAGTTTTTACTTTCATGAATAGAAATCATGATGCTTGCTCTTATTCATGCTAGATTTGTCCTGAAGTTCAAATTAGACAGGATCTCTGAACTATCTAAAATATGTTATGAAAAATACTTTATTTTCCTTCTTAGATGACAAAGGACTATTGATCTATTTGATGTTTACATAAATTCAGATTTTGGAAAATAGAATTCTTGTTGAATAAGTATCATATTTATTGTCTTTCGTGGCTCAGTGATAAGCTATTATCTTGAAAGCTAGATACCTAAGGTTTGTCTTTTTTTGTTTGTTTGTTTTCCATGAGAAAAGTTCCACTCCAATGAAGTATTCCTTTTTAAATGAAGATTGAAACGATACCTAGATTCTGAATGTTTTGTTCTCTTCTCTCATCTTTCTGGCCTCAGATCAAAGTCTCCTCTATCAAAGTAACCGTGTATCTCCCCTAGTGTCAGGTTAAAAAATTTATTGGTGCATACCCTCTCTGAAGGCTATTTCCAGTCTCTAGAAAGGAACAGACTAATCTAAAATTCTATATGGAACAAAAATTCTCTGCTGAGTGGTCAGATATTTCTGCTTTTGTGCCCCAAATAACAAATTAACATTCTGATAACGTCAATTTCCTCTTGCTTGAGTAGATATTTTAAAAAATATTGATCAATTGCTAAACAAAAAATAAATACAGGACTCCTAATTACAATTGTTTTCCTAATAGGTGGATAAAGAGATTTTTTTCTGAAGAAGTCTTTATAAATGTTTTATTTCAGAAAATTACGTATCAGCTATTATTTAAATTGCTTTTTACAACGTATTCTTGAATTCTTTTTGATATGTTGATGGCATGCCAAGGCCCTCCTAAATCTAGTGTTTAATTGCCAATGAAAGCCTTAAGGGTTAGGTATTAGAAGTTGTAGCGTTCAACCCTAAAAATAGGTTATATGAAAATGTTTCCTTTAATAACTATGACCAAATTTTTCACAAATTGTGTCAGATGTATGTACATTTCCAGAATGTTTTTCTAATAGGTGTTAATTAAATACTGATTATCTTATTTCTTCAATCATATTCCATTGTCCTGATACTTTGAGATTTGTTAAACAAATACATATTAAATTGGTAAATTATGTTGATGTTTAAGTTGCTCTTTTTTGTTTTGAGTTGGAGTCTCACTCTGTCGCTCAGTCTGAAGTGCAGTGGCCGCTCTTGGCCACCACAGCCTCGACCTGCTGGGCTCCGGCTATCCTTCCGCCTCAGCCTTCCGAGTAGCCGGAATTACAGGCGTGCGCTACCATGCCCGGCTCATGTTTTGATGTTATTGTAGAGATCAGGTCTCGCCTGCCCAGGCAGGTCTCGAACCCGCGGGCTCAGGCAATCCACTCATCTCAGCCTCCCAAAGGCGTGGGATTACAGGCTGAGCCACCGAACCCAGCAAGTTGCTCATTTTTATGAGCACACTCATCCTCCCACACCCATCCATTACTAAATAGTGCTATAAATAAGGTGGAAACTGGCTAGACATTCCCCAAACCTTTTTCCTTTGCTCTGATACACACACCTAGACAATGCTTCCCAGCCTTCTGTGCAAAAAGGTGACCGAGATCTGGATGAGTAGAGTGTAAATAGATGTTATGCACACTCATTCCAGATCTGGCCTACAATATCCTTCTATCCTGATGTTCTAACCCACTGATGTTCTTCCTCAGTTTTTGTTTTCAATTTAGTCAAGCTACACCATTTTAATCTGGCTGCGAGTGGCCACTCTCATACTTCATTCACCTGACTGTTTGAGCTGCTATTTTTCTGAACCTTTGTACATTTTAAATATTCTTCCTAAGATATTAAGTAATTCAAACTATACATGATGTCCCAGGACGGGAAACGTTTTCTGATGCTTTTGTATAAACTCTCTCATGTTGCACAATAGTCTTAGGTCCTTCTCGACTGCTCTATCACCAAGATCTATGCTCTCAAGCAGTAGTCTAAAGATTCCCAGGTCTTATCCACTTATTTTCAGTTAATTTAGAGCCCTGGATACATAATCTTCTATTATCACGTTTTTCTTTAATATGTAAGTAACAATAACCTTGAATCCTCATTTGATAACAATGGCAAGAAATCCAGGTCCCTTCCTAAGAATTTCCAAGATTCTCCAGTGAGTGTTTTTGAATTCTACAAATTCTGGCATCTTCCCAACTTCCTCAAATCATAAGGTTGTCTTCATCCTGTCTAAACTCCCTGCCTTCCAGTTTGGTCTAATATATGCACACGGAGTCTACAGGAGTCCATAAGGCACATGATTTCAGGTTTACAAAACCGAATAAGACTTAGAGAAACGGTGAGGCAAAAATGAAACCCAAACTGAATATTAGATATCACTACTTCTAAAGTTTATTAGTAATATCCACTCACAGAGAGTTCCCATAGGCCTTTGCTTTTCAAGCCTGAAATTGCCATGAGGTGGAGCTATTATGGCAAAGTAGTAAAGGTCTTGACTAAATAAACTGTTCTGCCCTGCCTTGATTACTTTTTCTAGAGTGTTCAGCATAGTGTCTGAACATAATTACACTCAACAAATTGAGGCTGATGCTGTGATCTGAGCGCCACGATTATGCACTTTGAATTATCTAACCAACTCTATTATGAGACCCTTGGCATTGACCTAAAGAATGCAAGCAAAAGTGTAGCCTGAGTCCAGTCATTATTATTGGTTCCTATCATTATGACCATTTTTACTTTTGTATTCCTGGGGACAATTACACTTCTGTAAATAAGGATTCTTTTGCAGAAATCTTATTTCTGGAGATTATGCATAGAGAAGCAGCCAAAAAATTAACTTTGTATCATAATAATCTTTGTTGATAACATAAGACAAATATTTTTAGGTTATTAAATGAAAGATTGTATTATGTATGCATTGATTATCTTACATATATATGCCAACCATTATTCTAAAAGCTAGAAGTAAAATTATTTTTAAGTGCACGTGATTTCTTCTTTTATGGAGCTTACAATCCAGTGTAAATTGTAAACTCTTCATTAATGCATCACACAAGTAAAAATATGCTGTGCCACAAAGGAGAAGTACTAGATGCTATGGAAGCAAATAACGGAGAATTGGACCACGTCAAAAAGGTCAGGAAAGGCTTTACTCTCAATACAAAGCACTTGCATATGATTTTCTCCTTTGGTTCATGGCTGCCTTAATACAGACTGATCCAAACATAGCTTGTATCATATGCCTAAAAGTATTAATCAAATAGTGTTTCTCAGAAAAAAGAGAATTCACCACAAATGCAAATTCTTTTTCTTTTGAAGTTACTCACTAATCAGAATTATTCCCTGTTGAAATTTTGGGGAGGGTTGGTGGTCAATCAATCATATTTTTCTTTTTCCTTTGTGTTTTGGAAGCAGCTGATTAGTAGGTGTGACCATGAAGCAGATTGGGCTCTGTGTAAGAGTTTTATTACTGATAAAAGCATGATTGGATGATATGACATACTTGATGCTTCCTAATATTTCACTCGGAATGAACTTACCATCCTGGTCAGACAGGCTTCCTGCCTGGGGCAGAGCCTACTGTTACAGGCTTATTATAGGTAGGAAGCAAAAAAGAATGCAACTCCTTCAAATTCAAAATGGAGAAACCCAAGTGAGTAAAGAGGGCAGAGAAAGATAGGAGTGCTCTCTAGTATATTCTCTTCAAAATGAGTCCCGAGGAATGGAAGACCCTTACCCCTAGCCATGTTCCTTTTCTCCCTTAATCCATTTAGATGCAGCTGTCAATCCTCCGGCTCATCGGAGTCTGGCCCCTTTGATGGAGGAGGTTTTTGGTTTCGAAAAAGTCCTGCTGTCTAGTTATGAAGCTGAGACTCGTACTGCTCCTTTGCTTATCCTGTAGGAAGTTTAGTTTTTACTTCTACAGCTGTAGAAGTACTGTCCAATACAGTAGCCACCAGCCAGATTTGGCTAGTTAAATTCAAGTTAGTTAAAACCAAATTAAATAAAAATTCAGTTCCTTGAGTACATTTCAGTGCTCAGTACCTGGTGGATACTGGAACAGAACAGATTAGAACACGTTTGCATCCGCCCAGAACCATCTACTGCTCTAGAGGGCACTGAAATAGGTTAGGATAATGCATTAATGAGCATCAAGACCTTGATATACCCTAAACCAAAAGTCCATTCACTTTGTTTCTTCCTAGATTTTTCCTAACCACATATCCAATATGTTTCATCAAAAGTTATACAATTACAACACATGACAAAAATGCTCCAATAATACAGTCAGTACATTATTTTCAAGATGTTAGAAAACTCCTGACAAAGGGGAAATTACATCCAAAGGTGAGGCCAAAAGTAAAACTTACAAAAATTTTCCCCTCAATTTCTCATTCTGTTCAGTCTCAGGCAGAGGAATTGACACAGAAGCTTAGGTAGAGCTGGATTCTTTAGTGGGTGTAGGGACTCTCTCTCCATGTAACAGTCTAGTGAGGGCCATGTGTTCTACCTGGTCATTTTTTCTAGTGTCTTCCCCCGCCCCACATTTTTCAGGCCTTAAATAACTTTTACCTCTTTAGGAATAGTGGAAATATTTCCTTCTGCTTCATGTTTTTCTAAAGGAGCATAATCTACTTCTAGTGTTCATTTCCCCGATTGCTCTCTCACAAATTGGAGGAAGGCTCAGAAGAGGATTAAATAGTCCCTCATGCTTCTTAAATTGGCTTCTTTTATTCTCCACTCCATGAAGCACAGGTCCCATTTGTTGCATGTGAGTAACGTCTTTTTTTATTTTGGCCCAGGAAATTTTTTTCCAGCATGTTCTTTTGAATTCTTTTATTATGGGGTCTCCTGTGGTGATAGATGTAAAAATTATCCATTTCTGGATCTACCAAAAGCACCTACTATATTGAGACAAGTTGTATTTATCTTCACCTCCCTAAATTGCATAACATTATCTCAGAAGCATTTTGTCACTAGGACAACATCTAATCTTGGCTTAGATGGGCTTCATTATTATCCTCCTTGGGTTTCCTTTAGTATGTGTCCTCGAAAACTGTTCATTTTTTTGTAGTTATAGATCTAAAAATGTCTTTAATATGTCTCTCCAGAGCAGTGGTGTGCTGATAAACTGGCTCCCTACAAAACAAAACAAAGCAAAACAAAAAGCTCTGATTTGGAGTGTTTTCCCATTTTTCAGCTATAAATACTTCTACTGTGGCTGATTTCAAGCTTCGAACAGGATGCCAACAACTGCAGATTTTAAAGAATAGTGGCTTCCATGGACCGATTGGATACTCCAGCACAGCACTGCTTCTAGGCACTGCAATCCCAGCCTTCCCATCTACAATGATTGGAACCTAGAAACTAACTCAAAAACATTCTGAGTTTTTGACACCATTCTTTGTCTTTGCTCCTCAAACATAAGCCCATTTTCTGAAATCTCATTCTAGAGCAATATGGATTTTCAAGGCATGGTCTTTCTTTTCTCATGTTTAAAGACTTGGAAGAGCATATATACAGTTTCTCAATAGCTTTCCATCTCCCTGGGGAGAAATGAGAATTCTGGTCTGTTCTTATTTCTTGACTCTCTTTTGGCCTTAATGTTGTGTTCCTCAATCAGCCTTTCTAATGTGGAAACAACTAAAGCAAGGATGATGAGAGATTTAGGCACAGAACTTGAATATAATAAATTTTCCAAAAAAAAAAAAAAAGCTAGCTTCTATTGAAAATTTTTATGTAATTATTTTATTCTGCACTTCTTTTTTTTTTTTTTTTTTTTTTGGAGTTGGAGTCTCACTCTGTCACCCAGACGGGAGTGCAGTGGCAGCTCCTAGCCACCGCAGCCTTGACCTGCTGGGCTCCGGCGATCTTTCCGCCTCAGCCTTCCGAGTAGCCGGAATTTCAGGCACGCACTACCACACCCGGCTAATTTTTTTATTTATTATAGAGATGAGGTCTTGCCTGCCCAGGCGGGTCTCGAACCCACGGGCTCAGGCAATCCACTCACCTCAGCCTCCCAAAGGCGCGGGATTACAGGCTGAGCCACCAAGCCCGGCTTATTATTCTGCACTTCTAACCTATGGCTTTAGGGAACAATTTATGATATCCTCTAAAATATTTCCTATTTTTATAAAGAGCAGCCTCTCAGACTTACTGTCTTTGTTTTTTTAAGATCTTAAGTCCCAAGTGCTCTTTTTGACCAGTTGTCATCATAGGGTTCACAGAGTCTCCCGCTAACTCCTTTGCTTTGATATTTTGGGAAAAAAAAAAAAACACATGTATTTTTGGTTGCTTTGACATTCCCTGAAAGGTAATCTTACGAGTAGTTTTTGGCAGAAACCTGGTTCCTAGATAATACTCTATCTGTAGGCTATTTTGAGGGCTTCCCTGTCTTCATTACTTTCCTGACTTTCCACGCTTTGAAAGATGTTTTTTTAACAGGTGACAGTTTAGGGCATTTGATTGGTAGTATTTACTGCTTGTAGCAAGAAGCTACTTGAAAGAGCAAAATTTCAAAGCTGTATTATCTCGAAATTGATAAAGCTGGCTACACTTTAAACAAATGAAAATATGCACCTTTTCCTTTACAATATCTCTGTCTCCCTTTATTAAGTATGCCTATAGCTTTGATCTTCAGTGTGCATTTTTCCTGGGCTTATAGTAAGGGATTTTATAAACAATCACATTCTTGTAGGCTATTGACCTTTCCAATTTTCATTTAAAATGATTTCTCAACTAATACCCACATACTTCTGCCATATGTCTTTTTCTCTAATGTTTATTTTTGTTTCCTCACTCTCATGAGAACACTGAAGGTAATGTTATTGTAATGATTATTACTTTGTGTGTCTCCCATAGTCTTTAAACACTTCCTGTGTACCAGACCACACAAAATGGAATCCATGCTCTTTTCCTGAGGAATTTTGACTACTTATTCTAGGAAATAGATCTTAATTCTATGCAAACGTTCCATTGCTAATTCATATGTCTATCAGTGTATGTTTGGGTAATCAAACCCACCTACCTCGAGTTTTCCTCTGATATGTGATTTAACAGTTTTACCTCAAATACATCAGGATAGATCAAAAGTAATGTTAGAAAAGGGCATGATTTTTTCCCCAAAGCTCATGAAATGAAATCATCTGGGAGCTTTTTAGAAATGCAGCATACCCTGGTTATACTGAGAATATATAGTCCCAGGATATTCTAGCATGCAACATGCTTTAAAAACACAAACTTAATGTATAAACTTGTCTGATTTTTTTCAATCCTTCACTCATTAAGCATTTTAATCTCTTACTATATACAAGGAGATATGATAGTGTGAAAATGTGAAAATAAATCAGTGTATTTGTACCAGGCAGGGTGGGATGAACCTGCAGCCCCAGTTACTGAGGAGACTGAGGTTACAGGATCACTTGAGCCCAGAAATTTGAGGCCAGCCTGGGCAACATAATGAGACTTCATCTCTAGAAATAGAGAAGTAAATGAATAAACAGACAAACAAATAGAAAGAAGTAGATTTGTATATCAATAAGCAAATAACCCCCTAAGGAGCCACCATCATGTAAATAATATGGGAATTTCAAAGGGAGAGGACATTCTTCCTGGCCTATGTAAGGAGCCTTTTTTGGGTTGGTCAAGTTCCAGCTGATAGCAACCTGATGAAAGGTGTCTCTGGACAGAGGGAATCTGCAGAGACCACAAAACAAAGCAAAAATCTGTAAAGAGCCAGGAGTAAAGGAGAGGACTACAAAGGGGCGGATTTTAATGTGCCCTGACTGCATTTCTGAGGAGCATTTTCATCTTTTATTATGTGCCTATGAAACTAACACCCTTACAAATGTCCTTTTCTAATATTACTTTTACCCCAGAGATTTGTCTGCTATGTCTCTTCCCAAGCTACTCCCCTCCTGGCTCCCCATTGTCTGTCCTCCCTGAAGTGCTTGCTGCTTATGATCACCCCATTCTTCTGAATGTCTTGTCATTGTTAACTATTTTAGATGTTAGTTTTACCAAAGTCCTTATCGATCACCGAATCATTCACTTTACTCACTACTACATTTAGACATCTAGCACTGGTGTAGGCAAATGTATGCTACCTGCCTTGGACCAATTGTCATAAGATCCTTACCTATAGGGGATGTGATGGAGTTGGCCAGATGTCCATCAGAGATCCCTCCCAAGGTGTAGAGTTATGGCTTCTTAGCTCCCCCTACAACCAGTTAAGTTGTGGTACACTTCCTGACCCTGCCTATAAAGTGCTCATTCTCTTTCTATTTGCTGGATATTCATATTCAGGATGACTAAGAGACTTATCCGCCATATGGTGGGGTCTCTCTCTGTCTGGATTTCTGAAAGACTTCATAAAGCAGAGCCTCCTCCCTTCCTTCCTGCCTGTCAGCCAAAAATTGGACCTATGAGTTAATAACTTAAAAAAAGGGATTGAGGTTACATGGTTAGCTGCTATAAAAACTCTTGTTGCCATAATATATAAGAACCCAATCAATATTTTTCAAACAAGTGAATCAAGGAAAAGGATTTTCAGTTTGTTTAAGATGGGTTTTATACTTATTTATGCCCGTATAATCTTTCCATATTTTTTAAAGGTGGGGACATGGGGCTTATTGATCTTTTGGTTTCCACAAGCTGAAAAAATGTGTATGTGAAGTGGCAATTTGAAGTGTAACTAATGATAGTGTACTTTGATTTCAACTCCACTTAATAATTTCCCTATTTATTGCTTAAGAGGAGATCTCAAATACAAACAGAATGATATTGATCAACAGTTTTATTAATTTTACTTCCTCATATACAAATGACTTAAAGGATCTAATTCTTTCTTAGAAATCAAGTCATCAAACGTTAAGAGTCTAAATTACCTTTATTTAAATTATCTGAGGTACCTCACTTTTACAGATTATAGGATTTAGCAGCAGGATCAGGACTGAGAACTGGTATTGCCTGATTCACAGTTTTGTGCGGTTTTCATGGTATCATTTAGTAAGTAGCTACAATTTCAAAAGTAGAAAAGTTTTTCTTCCAGAACACAAAGGTCTGCATTTTGTATTGGATTCCAGATTTCTTTTTTAAACACAGCCCTGTGCAACTTTGTTTTCTTCTGATGGGAATGATGAGTTTGTGATCTGAGGAGAGAGAAGAAACAGTGCCTCTGATTTAGCAATTCATATCTCTGCTATGGAGCAACAGGTTGCCTAGGGGAATCAGAAACTGATACTGTATCAAAGGAACATGTGTGTGAAGTAAATGTAAAGGTCTTTTGAGTTGGGGAGCCAAACAGTGATTCCCAGGCATTGATATTGGGTATCTAGAATGGGCGCATAAAGAATATTCAGATGTTGGAGATACATTCGGGGAAAAAAGAACATTTCAGGAATATATATATTTTTACTCAATATTGAAGAATAACTTTTTAACAGTCAAGCTATCAAGAGATAGAAGGTCTGATTTTCTTCGAAATAATGACTTACTGAGCTTGGTATCACTGGCAATGACAACTTAGTCTGGGCATGGGGTAAAGATTCAAATGACACATGGGTCATTGGATACAATGAAATTTTTTTCCACAATGATCTTTTCAGTACCTTTCTGGCTTGAGATTCTGAGATATACATGGTTTCCATTTGATGCTATAGGCTACTGATGTTGCATTAATCAGGTTTTCTTCATAAATGTATTATTTTCCAGTATACACTCTTTCAAATGATGTAAAAATTCCTAAAAAGGTTAAACACAATGAAAATTTCAGTGTATTTTTGCCATCTGAATAATCAGGTTTCCTAGTTGCAAACATAGAATAAACTCTGTTGGGGGTCCTCAAACTTTTAAAACAGGGGGCCAGTCCACTGTTCCTCAGACCATTGGAGGGGCGGACTGTAGTTTGTTTGTTTGGTTTTTTTAAAAAAGGAATTTGTTCGTAGTTTTTTAAAAAAAACTATAGTCCGCCCCTCCAACGGTCTGAGGGACAGTGAACTGGCCCCCTGTTTTAAAAGTTTGAGGACCTCTGCAGCTAGTTTCAAGAGAAGATACATTCACTTGAAATTCATTAAACAGGGTGAACTTACCCAAATAGACACTGTGCCAAAGCCCACAATGCTTTTAAAATCTGGAAAAAAATAAAAATTTTGGCTGAAAATTCTGAATTATATAATGTTAATATACCTGTCTTTATATCAATATGATTTTTATATACGTGTGTGTGTGTGTGTGTGTGTGTGTGTGTGTGTGTGTGTGTGTGTGTGTGTGTGTGTTTTCTATGGAGGAAGGGCCTGGTTCTGGCAAAAGTGCCTAGGATCCACTAAAATCTTTTCTTTTTTTTTTTGAGTTGGAGGCTTACTGTCACCCAGACTAGAGTGCAGTGGCCACTCCCAGCCACCGCAGCCTCGACCTGCTGGGCTCCGGCGGTCCTTCCGCCTGTCTTCCAAGTAGCTGGAACTACAGGCGTGCGCTACCACGCCCGGCTAGTGTTTTTGATTTATTGTAGAGATGAGGTCTCGCCTGCCCAGGCGGGTCTCAAACCCGCAGGCTCAGGCAATCCACTCACCTCAGCTTCCCACTAAAATCTTAAAGAACAGAAGCCCAGGGCTTGGAAGCCACCCTCTCAGGAGCTCCAACTCCAGCCACATACACCTGAGCACTGCTTCAGGAAAATCTCGCTGTTTCTGCCGCTGGTAGAGGCTTCTCCTCCCACATTGCTGATGCAAGGCCTCAGGGCAGAATCTCTGCCCCAGCCTCCTCTTATAGCTGGCAGAGAGGTTTCAGCTCTCAGAATAGATTGCCAGATAGAGTATCTTTCTCTGTTGAAATCTTGTACCAGGATATCAGAAAAGCCTAGGCCACATACTTGTTCCCTACGTGTAAGGAAGACTGAGAAATAGATTTCTAGCTTCTGCTTTAATGATGTGTGCACTTGTAAGGTGGGACATTTCTCAGACATAAGATGTTTCAAAGGTTCTGGACAGTCAAATTCACCAGGCAAAAACAACTCCTACCAACACATTGGTTTATTACCATCTAGACTTTCTAGTATGCGTAAGTTTGGTTTTTGTTCAATAGTTTGAAAGAAAAAACTATAGCTGCAATAACATGAATACTTATAGGGTAGGTTTGTTAGCACTGTTTGAATTATCTAAGTTGATTATTAATTAAAAATAGCAGCATTTTGGCATAAGCATTATTGATAATACTTTCTCACTTTATAAATGAGAAAACAAGCTTAAAGAAACTATGTAATGTGTTCGTGGAGGTAGAGTAGTGAAGATGGGATCTTACAGAGTCTTACCTGCTAACCATAGTCTAAACAAGTTATACAGTTTTAAATACTGCTTTCTACATTTAATGTTTGGGTATGAGTCACTATAAACTCTTCATGAACCTCTTTTTTTTTTATTTTTTGAGTTGGAGTCTCACTCTGTCGCCCAGACTGGAGTGCAGTGGCTGCTCTCGATCTGCTGGGCTCTGGCGATCCTTCTGCCTCAGCCTTCTGAGTAGCCGGAATTACAGGCATGCGCTAACACGCCCAGCTGATTTTTTGATTTATTGTAGAGTTGAGGTCTCGCTGCCCAGGCGGACCTCGAACCCGTGGGCTCAGGCAATCTACTCACCTCAGCCTCCCAAAGGCGCGGGATTACAGGCTGAGCCACCAAGCCCGGTCTGAGCCTCTTTTTTAATAGTGACCTAATATTCCATAAAAGTAGTATCATACAACTTATTCAAAAATTTCTCAATTACTGAATATTAAGGAAGTTTCTATTTTTCCCACTTAAGTCATATTCTTTGTATATACAATTCTGTTTTTCTATATTTTGGATTGCTTTCCTAGAATAGAAACCCAGAATTAGAACTACTAGGTCAAAAGGTATGAAAACGTCTGACTGAGAAGCCAATGCCACACTTTCACTTATGTTAATGATGAAGAAATGAGCTCATTCACTTATCTATTCAACATCCAATACATATGTTTCATGCCTTCCACATGCTGGCAATGTACCTGCAAAAGCAACATCAGATATTTGACAATCATTTTCCTAAAGAGCATTATGGTTTAGTTGGTGTTAAAATAGGATGTGCCTGAAATGAGCATCTTGTGCTAACCACATATGGTGAGAATGCTTTCTAGATTTTCTGGGACAGTATAGGCACACTTTTAGAGTTCTTGGAAAACACTCTTGGGGATGTGGGAAATTGACCTTCAAAGCAATCTCAAAGTAACTTAAATGTATGATCATTTTTTCCTCTGTTGCCAATTTGATAGATGAAATATTGTCAATCACTGTTTACAATGGATATTTCCTTGACTATTAATGAGGTTGAACATGTTTCCATATGTTCGCTAATGAGTTGTTTCCTGATTATGAATCATCCTTTGAATATATCTCATTTGAACTTCGCAGCAACTCAGATGGAATTAGAGGCTATAATCCTGAGTGATCTATCACAGAAACAAAGAACCAGGTATCACCTGTTCTCACTCATAAGAGGACCCTGAGCAGCTATCATCATACTATAAGAAGGGGATTGGCAGTAGTGGGAAACTGCTAGGGGAGGGCAGGGGTGAGATTGACAGTAGTGGAAAACTGCCAGGCTGAGGGAGCACACCTCATCAACAAGGGTACCTGCATAATGAACACTTGTATACTGAACCCTGAATTGTATCCCACATCTTTAAAATAAAAAAAATTAAAAAATATATATATATATATCTCACTTGGTGTTTAGTATTTGTATAAAATAAATTTTGATGTATTGCCTTTGTTGCAAATAATTTCACGTATGCTTCTATTTCATATTTTTTTAACCTGGAGAAGTTTTTTTACATAGTACTATCTGCCAGGCATTTACTTTTTCTTTTTTTTTTTTTGAATTGGAGTCTCACTCTGTCGCCCAGACTGGAGTGCAGTGGCCGCTCCCGGCCAACGCAGCCTCGACCTGCTGGGCTCCGGCGATCCTTCTGCCTCAGCCTTCCAAGTAGCCAGAATTACAGGCATGTGCTACCACGCCCGGCTGATTTTTTGATTTGTTGTAGAGAAGAGGTCTCGCTGCCCAGGCGGGTCTCGAACCCGCGGGTTCAGGCAATTCACTCACCTCAGCCTCCCAAAGGCGCGGGATTACAGGCTGAGCCACCGAGCCCGGCCAGGCATTTACTTTTAATTTCTTCTAGTGCTATAAGCTTCAAAAGTAGAATTGACCTCTTCAAAAAAGTGTATAAATAATCAATTCTATTTTTCTTTATTTTTTTCTTTTGTACTTTACTTCCATAGTACATCTGGAATTTACATTTATTGTAATAGGACATGTTTTGTTTTACTCCAAATGGCTGGGCAATTATCTTAACAATTATTAAATAATTCCTTTATGTGGTGTTCATTTTATTATGCATGATATTTAGGGTTTTATTCTATAGTCATCCATAGAGTCTTACCCATTTATATTAATTTCTACTGTAAGAAAAACAGCGGTTAATTTTTTTCTCCATCAAACTATCCTGTGGAGAAGGAGAGAAATTATTTGTCCATTTAATAACTAGTGCAGTGCTTGACATATGACAGGCATTACATTTTTGTTGAATGAATGAATGCATAAAATCAGATGATTTGGGGATGCCTATATTTTCGCATTACTTTGTACATCACTTTCTGAGCCATTACTGCACTGTGTTAAATGTTGTGTCACAATAATATTTTTTATCATTAAAGCAAAACCTCTCATTAATCTTCATATTCAGAATTTTCTTTATGATCTGCAACTCTTCAAATAAATCTCAAAATATTTTAACAGGCTCTCCAATTATTCTCATTAGAATTTTCCCTGGAAGTATACTAAAATATAGATTAATTTGGGAATAATTGATATTTATATTGTAAATAATTTGCCACATGCACATGTTATAGTTTCTTATTTCTCTATATAGCTCTTTATAATTTTCTTTACAGAACTATTCCAAATTATTTATTGATTTTGTTGTTACTGCTGTGGTGATTTGGATTATAATTGCTGCTTTTGGGACCTGCATTTATTTATTTTGAATATTTTATTTTCTAATAATTGCTTTTATATAGAAAAGCTATTGCTGCAGATTGACCTTACATTCTGGGATTGTGTTTGAATTATTTTATCAATTCTAACAGAACTTGCATTATATCTTTTCAGTTGACCTGAGGCCATGTAAAGAATGCCATTGTCAGCTAAATTCTACTTTGGCTTTACAATTAGGGATAGAAATAGAGCAATAAAAGGAAGATTTTTAAAACCTACTTCTGTAGATTAGATTGAATTTTTACATATATCTTAAAACTAGTTTATAAAAATAGATTCTAGTAACTATATGTAAGTAATCTATGAGCAGATTTATTTTATTTATTTATTTATTTATTTATTTATTTTGAGTTGGAGTCTCACTCTGTCACCCAGACTGGAGTGCAGTGGCCGTTCCCGGCCACCGCAGCCTCGACCTGCTGGACTCCGGCGAGCCTTCGCCTCAGCCTTCCGAGTAGCCGGAATTACAGGCGCGCACTACCACGCCCAGCTAATTTTTTGATTTATTGTAGAGATGAGGTCTTGCTGCCCAGGCGGGTTTCGAACCCGTGGGCTCAGGCAATCCACTCACCTCAGCCTCTCAAAGGCATGGGCATTTTAAAACCCCCGAAGACCCCATTGTCTTAGTTGTTTGTGTTGCCATAAAGGAATACCCGAGGCTGAGTAATTTATAAAGAAAAAAGATTTGTTCTGCAAGCTGTACAAGAAGCATGGCACCAACATCTGCTTCTGAGGAGGGTCTCAACTGCTTCCATTGGTAATGGGGAAGGGGCACCGGTGTGTGCGGAGATCTCACGAAAGAAGGAGCAAGAGATAGCAAGAGTGAAGGTGCTAGGTTCCTTTTAACAATCAGCTCTGGTGGGAACTAATAGAGTGAGACCCAAACACCTCCCATGAGGTCCCACCTCCAACACCGAAGATCAAATTTCCACATGTGCTTTTTTGGGAAAGCAGACATCCAAACTATAGCAGCCATATTCTACAGTTCTCTGACTTACACAGGATGCTCTCTCCCTTATCGCCTCTAAAATTCACCCCATTCAGCTTCTGCCTTTGACATAAGATCCCAAAACCTCTCACTGAGGCAGGCCCTTGAACTGGAGTCACCCAGGCTGGGTCAACACAAAGTCTTTCAAGCCCAGTTTTCTTCCATGAAGTAAGATGGAAAAGGTAAATTGTCAACTCTGATTTTAGCTATATCTCCATCACACCAGGAGAAAGAGGCTGTGATAAAGGCCCCATTAAGAGCCACAGAAGGAATGGGAAGAGGAACCAAAGAAGGCAATGGCTCATAGAACATAAGATCGAGCCAAATAAGGGACAGTCTAGGTTTTTTTTAGAATGCTCCACATTTTAATCCTATGCAATAATGGTTAATTCAGTTTAACATCCAGAAGTTGTTTAACACAGAATTTTGTATTTTCTACTGAAAGAAAATGTGTATGTCCTAATTAAGGAAAGTATCCTATTTGGTCATTTATTGTGAAGATAAATGATGTGTTAAATAAGGCATTTTGTTTGCATTAACTCCATGGGATGTGTATTTAAGGTGGTCATACACTTCAGTGCGTTTGAGTAAATGTTGGTTCCTGCCACATCATGGGAGCTGACAAGTAATGAATAACACCATAATGGGGGCAAACAAGTCCGAAAGACTCAGGCTCATGGACTGCAGTTGATCTTTCTGCATCATAAACTTTTGTCCTTTGGACTTGTACCATGATCCAGTTTATATCTGATGTATTTAATCACCACTCTAGGTTGCCCTTCCAGTGCATGCTTTACTTGAATTTTGAAAAAAGTATTCTAGAGCTTGTCCAGATACTATGGGTCATATGAGACTATGTTGACCTCTGTGCTTTCACACTGAATATGCAAGGTAGACTCATCACCTTTGTAGATGTAATGACAACTTAAAATATCAAGAGGAAATTTGCAATCTGTTCTGGTGATAAGGAAAGGACACTGTCATCTACTGCATGTACAACAGAGCACAGTGCTTAGTTTTGGAAGAATTTGAAAAATAAATTACGATTTTGTTCAGGTGTTAAAATAAAGCTACTAAGTCAGACACTGACAGACCATGACTTGCAGATCTAAGTGTCTTTTGCAAAGTCTACCTGAACAAAAGTTTGATATAGCAAGCTTATGACTTTTCTATGTAACTGGTACATTCATTCTCTGTTTTGTACTTAACAATAAATGATTTGTGTTTTAGTTGCAACCAGGTGATTAGTTTCATGCTTTCCCTTATTACATGATTTTCTAATGTTTATTGGATCTATTAGACTCAAAAAATGAGAAATTTTAAGAAAAAGATACAAAATTTTGATTTCACAAAGTAAATGAGACTTGATGTGATTTAAACCTTACTTTTTTGTGATTTATCTCCCTATATCAAAACCCGTATAGAATGATGAGAGAGATATGACAAAGTGAATGAGAAAATCTTATGCCACCTCTGCATTGCTGACATTACTAGAAGAAAGTTTATTTTGAGGAAGGTACAATGGTTAAATAATTTTAACCCAATAAGTTATTCTTCTTTTTTTTTTTTTTTGAGTTGGAGTCTCACTCCGTTGCCCAGGTTGGAGCACAGTGGCACACTCACGATCACCTCAGCGTCAACCTGCTGGGCTCCAGCGATCCTTCCGCCCCAGCCTTCCAAGTAGCTGGAACTATAGGCATGTGCTACTATGCCTGGCTAATTTTTTGATATATTGTAGAGATGAGGTCTCACCAAGTTGCCCAGGTTGGTCTCTAACCTGCAGGCTCAGGCAATCCTCTTGCTTCGGCCTCCCAAAATGCTGGGATTACAAACTTGAGTATTCTTTTCTTTTAAAGATAAAATGAAAATTTAGTAATTTATTGTAAATGTACGATTTGAAAATTATCATCCTTTTTTGAGTTATTGATGATGGCCATTCTGACTGGAGTTGGGTGATATCTCAGTTTAGTTTTAATTTGCATCTCTTTGATGACTAGTGAGGCTGAATATTTTTTCATGTATCTGTTGGCTGTTCATATGTCTTCTTTTGAGAAGTTTATTCATATCTTTTTTCACTGTGTAATGGGGCTGTTTTTGGCTTTTGGTTTTTTTTTCCCTTTCAGCATGTTTGAGTTCCTTGTAGATCCTAGATGTTAGGCCTTTGTCAGACATAGAGTTGGCAAATATTTTTTCCCAGTCTGTGGGCTGTCTCCCTGCTCTCTTGATGGTTTCTTGCTGGAGAGGATGTGGCGAAAAGGGAACACTTCTACACTGTTGATGGGAGTGTAAACTAGTACAGCCTCTGTGGAAAACTGTGGCAGTTCCTAAAAGTTCTAAGAATAGACCTTCCACATGACCCCACAAACCTCCTACTGGGAGTATACCCAGAATAACTCAAATCATTCTATAAAAAAGATACCTGCACACGTATGTTTATTGCAGCATTGTTCACAATAGCAAGAACACGGAACCAACCATGCTGCCCATCAAAAGAGGAGTGGATAAAAAAAATGTGGTACATTATACATGATGGAATATTACACAGCCATAAAGAAGAACAAAATCATGAATTTCACAGCAACCTGGATGGACTTAGAGTCTATAATACTGAGTGATCTTTCACGAAAACAAAGAACTGAGTATCACATGTTCCCACTCATAAGTGGACCTTGAACAGCTATCGTAATACAATAAGAAAAGGACTGACATAGTGGGAAACAGCAAGGCTGTCGGGCAGTGGGATCATCAGTAGTGGGATACTACCTGGGGAAGGTGGGACAGACCTCATCAACAAGGGTATCTGCATATTGAATATTTGTATACCTAAACCTGAATTGTACCCCACAATTTTAAAATAAAAAATTTAAAGGTTAAAAAAAAGAAAATTATCATTCTTGATAATAAAATGGGAAAAACAACCAGGTGGCATTTTTGATACACTTATTCATTGATAACAAATATTTTGGTAAACAACACATCATAGTGATAAAATGCCCAGATTCTGAAACCAGATCAATGGGTTCAGACTCATTAATCTAGCTATGGAACTCTGAATTATCTCACCCATCTTTGCCAAACTCTCTATAAAATGTGGATAATAATAGTATATACCTTATAGGGTAGGTGTGTTGTGAGTCCCCAAGACCACCCTCAAGCTTGATGATTCACTGGAAGGACTCACAAGACTCAGGAAAGCTATATAATACATAGTCCTGCTTTATTACAGTGAAAGAATTCAAATTAAAATCAGTCAAAGAAAAAGACTCATGAGACAAAGTCTAGGAACAAGCTCTCAGGAGTCACATAGGATCATCACATGGTGGCGTCACATGGGGATGTGCTTAAAGCTTTCAGCCAAAGATGTGGGACGTGTGGCAAACCAGGGGAGTTGGGCCAAACTTTGGCCTCTAGAGTTTTATTGAATGTCAGTCACATAAGCTTGCAGTACCAAATGATCCAGACTCCAGACGACTCTCCTGCTCTCAAGCAAAAATATATGTTTACTGTAAATCACATTTTAGGGTAAACTTACCTGATCAAACGGAAACCACGTAGCCCAAGGCCTCCAGCATACAGAGATACTCTTATCAGGCAGACTCTTCTGGGTGTTCAGAGGTTATCTCCCAGGAGCTGGCTGAAGGCTGCCCTTTCTTTGGAATGTACAGGTTTTAGTAACCCAGGCTGCCTGTGAGTTAACCCTTTCTTGCCCACAGGTTATGAAGGATGAGTTAATTCATGTAACTTAAAATAGTGCCCGGTATAGAATAATGCTTGGCACACGTAAACAGTCAATAAGGATCTGCTACTATTTCTTCTAGCAGAGCCTTATGAGCTAAATGAAGAGGTTACTTTGGAATAAAAGTAAGAAGTATCTATTTTCCTGGAGTCTTGTGATGATAAGTGCCCAAGTTTGTAAGGATGAGCATTATAAGCATGTTAAATATTTTACCTATGAGTGCTTTAGCAAGAAAACTTCCAGAAAACACCAAATCCTAAAACTTTGTCCTTTGTCCTTTGCAGAACCCTGAAATCAGCAAAACAATTATCAAAGAGCCGCACTGTCAAGGAATACAACATAAATCAGGTACAAGAGTCATTCTCAAGAGATAATATGCTTTTAAACTGATGATTAACTTAAGGTTATTAACAAAATATTTTACAATAATGCCAGTTTGATGTGTTAGAATATGTGTGACTGCATGTTATAGAGGGTTCCCCATAATCCCAAAGAGGAATTAATTTCTATGCCTACATTAAATAAATTTTGAGGGAATTAGTTAAACCAGGGCTAAGGCAGAAATGTGAAGAAATTAGCAAAATATTATTATTATTTATTATTAAATCAGCACATTAAGTTCTGTTATATGGGAAATACTCATCTATAAGGTGATTTTACAGAATTGGACAAAACTAGCGTGGTCAATTCCTTCTTTCACAGTATATACAACATAGTGGAGACATAAAATAAACAAACAGATGTCAATATATGAGTAAAATTGGTACTCATGAGTAAAATTGGATAAATGCTATGAAGAAAAATACCAGAGCTCTATGGGAGAAAGTGTTGGGAGATGAGGGAAGAATCCACTGTTAATTGGGTAAACAGAGGCTATTTCTCTAGATGACATTTAAACTAAGACCTGTAGTGTAAGGATAATAAGTCCCAGGCAGATGGAGCAACATTAAGAAAAATCATTAAAGAAAAAAAAAAGAAAAAATAGTGTGGCTACAGCAAAGTCACAGAGGTGAAGACAGACATAAGAGGAAGCTGGGTTGAATATAGGATGAAGATGAATATGGGAGCTTGTCCAGTCCCACGTGGCTTTAATTACCTTTGTAAGGTGTCTTTGGACCAGCTCTGCTTGGACATTTTCTGCCCTTGGCATTTCCGCATGCCATCATTTGGTTTTCTCTCCTAGTCCTCTGAATATATGTTATTTCAAATCTGCCAACCTCACTCTACCCCACTATCTCTCCTGAAGAAAGACAGTGTAACTGGATTATTACTGTGCAGAGAGGATCTCTTTTTTTAATTTTTAATTTTTATTTTAAAGATGTGGGGTACAATTCAGGGTTAGGTATACAAATAGTCATTGTGTAGGTAAAGTTTGGGCCTCACTTTGGTCCCCACTTGAGAGGCTGTCCGTGTGTTCATTTCTCTGAACACTAGTTTCATGATATGTTCTGCATAAAAGGGCTTCAAGAAATGTATGAAGACTGTAATAGTCTCAGGAGCTATAAGTTCACATTAATATAAGATTTGAGAAGTTCTATAGCAAAAAAGCAAAAGCGAACCAAAACAAACACACACACACCCACCCACACACACACACACACACACACACACTTTTATTTAGCTGAATATTTCTCAAATCTGTTTGCAAGTTTATATAGGGAAATCTTTCAAAAACTTTTTTTCTTGAAAATAAGCATTTTAAGAGGTTCCTTTTACACCTGAGACTGGCCTGCTTTTAGGTAACTAGACCTATTTTATGGCTATGCACGTTAAACTTTATTAAATAATATTCTAGATTCTAGATAATTCAAACCAGGAAAAAATATCTGTTTGCTTCAGTGGTTTAGTTTTTTCAGAATTTTCTTGACCTGGATTATATGGTTAATTGCTTCAAATCCTGATTATACATTACATGTGAAAATATAGTCTTAGGTAGCAATAAAAACACTTAAGAGGTTACTAAATAATTTTCAATATCAGCATTAGTAATATTTGTTCTCTTAAACCAAATAGAGGAAAGCCTAAAAAATAATACTGTCTGCATCTTAGCTCATCTAAAGGATACTTCTTTCCATTGAAAATGCTTATTCTCCTGGATTTGTAAAATTTAAATAACTTAGGATCCTAAAAAAAAGTCTTAAAGTAAGGCAAATGACTTGGAGCAGTGCCTATTTTAGTACCTTAAGAATGATTTGCTCTTATATTAAATGTGGACATTTTGTATTTATAGCAATAAATGTCTCAAGAACCTTGTCTATTAGAGTTGGCCTATGCTTACTCTAGAGGAGGAGTTTTTAGCATATATGTTAAGAAGGGCACTGCCTTTTGTAGACCAATCCAGCATCTTTCAATAAAATTGACTGTTATTTTAAAAAGGAGGAAAAAAAATCACAATATGGAAAAAAATAGGAATTCATAACTTAGAGACAAAAAGCCTTGTTTCATCTCCCAGAAGGACGAGACAGCTGCTCTTAATTATAACTCTTGCCATTTGCTTTCTGCTAAAGATGTGTTTCAAACTTGGAATCTAATTAGAAATCTTATTTGAAAATGGATTCCTTAAAGAAAAAAAAGAAAGATCAACATTGAAGCATAAAAATAGGGAGAAGAATATAAATGGTAATATTCCAGCCAGATTGAAGAATCACCCATCTGAAAAGGAGTTGGCTTTTGGGGAACCTGCTATCTGACACTAAATTGAGCTTTACTGTTTCCTCTTACAAGAAGAATTTTCCCAACCAACTGAGGAATCTTTTAATCTGTATAAATTGTAATTTGGTTGGGAAAATTCTTCTTGAAAGATTACATTTTTCTCAGTGTAAAAACAATGGCTTTAAAATTTTGAAGCCTGGGTTAAATCTCAGCTCTCTAACTTGTTCTCTGTGTGACCCTGGGCAAATTTTGTGACTATTCTCAATCTCAGTTTACCCGTCTCTGAAATGGTATTTTTAAATCCCGTTTTCAACATAATTTCTATCTAGTTGCTCTCTTCCCTTAAATGCTGACTGGTATGGAGTAGCTGACTGGTATGGAGTAGCAGACTAGATAAAATTTCTAGAAAGGAAGGATAGAAAATGAAGTAAAAAGGAAAGGAGGTTAACTTTGAGAATATATATTATAATATCTGGCACAGAATATTGCAAATACAAAACGCTGAGAAAGTGCTTATTGATTCTGTATACTGGAGGCACAGACTTAAAGGCAGATTCATTAATCTCTTATTCAAATTATTATTTTTTTCTTGTAGATGTTCTGGATTGTGCTATTCAGAGTGTGAGCTCCCCTTAGGCATGGTAACATATTATTTCTGAATTACTCACAGTACTTTGCATGCTGCTAAGCTTTGTAGATGCTGAATTGATATTTGGCTGATTTAGTGAAACTATGAACTAATAATACCAGAGAGCAAATAACCCCAATTGTCCTATTCCCTGGTGTGCAAACACCATGTCTAACACCCAAGGCAAGAGTAGTTATGCTTCCCTGTGAATTATTTCATTCATTCATAGTACACCGACATTCTGCAGTTTCTCCATGCATTGCTCCCGCCAATTTGCATCTATTTCTTAGTCTTCACTTTTGCCTTTGTTTGCATTGTTCTCTATGGTCGATATTCTCTTCCTTCATGCCTTTCTCATTCTTTCTTCCTTCTCCCTCTTACTGTTTCCAGCCTCTTTCTTTTATCCAAAGCCACATTTTTGATGCACGAATCTATGTTCACATAAAATATCATCTCCGTGAATCTGTCCTAGCTATTTCCTAAGATGATGATCTTATCTCCTTGATTTTTTAAAATTTGTTTGTTTTCAGGCACTGTCTTTGGTTCCCTATCTGTGGAATCTGAGCCTGATACAGAACCAGTGAAAGTCAAGCCATATAGTACGTTAGTGGCTCTTTCGCTCTATCCTCTATTCTGTCCTACCCTTTACCAAAAACTCCACCAAGGGAGTGAACCACTGGCAAAGCCTGCAGCTTCCACACTGGTGTCTAGGGTACTGGTAAATGAATTTAGGTCATGAACACCAGGCTGCTGTCATATCAGTTGTCTGAGTCAGGTCAGATTTCTGAATGAGTCCTTAATTCTTTCTCCTGTGTCCATCAAAGTCAGGAGCCAGCCGTGCAGCTCAGTGGTCTGGGTATCCTACATCCTATCCCCTGGGAACTTACTTCGGGTGTCTCTCCCTGAATTATGATTTGACTCCACACATGCACGCATGATGCTGACCACTGCTCCTCCACAGAAGCCTGCTCCACTTCTTCCTTCTCCACCACCCCAACCCCAAGAGAGCCCCTTAAGTCTTGGTGACGTGGACTCTTGGCTCCTTCCTCCATGAGTCAGTATTTCCATCCTTCTTACTCCTCTGTCAAATGGATTCCTGTTTGCTTCTTTTCATGTTCTTTCATTTCCGTTAATTGAATTCATGTTGCTTATGATAAAAACTTTCCAAACACACCTCTCTTAGGCTGTTTCCCACTTGCCTGGCCATATTAATCATAAATATAATGAAATTTAATAATATTAATTTTTTTCAAGAATGCAGAATTTATTAGCCTAACAGAAAAGCTCCCACATTGAGAGGGAACCCATGGGGGTTGCCCAATATTAAAAAATTACATCCAGGCAACCATGCATTTACTCTCTGCCTCTGTAGATGTGTCCCCTCTGGACATTTTACATAAATGGAATTATACAAGATGTGATCCTTTCACGTAGCATCATGTGTTCAAGGTGTACCTGTGCCACAGCATGTATCAGTTTTTCATTCTCACCCTCCTGGCTTTATTTAGGTATAACTGACAATTCAATATTGTAGATGATAAAACTCACTTCTGATTTCTAGCTTTTCTTTTGTAGAAGCTTTTTGGAAATTTCTAGGTAGATGATCATGTTGTCTGTAAATGGAGATATGTTTGTTTTTCTCTTTTCAGTGTGTATGCATTTTATTTCTTTTCCCTGCTTTCTTGCACATGCATCATACATCCAGTGTGACATTGCAAAGGAGAGATAAGAGTGGACATCTCTGTCTTTTTCCTGTATTTAGGGACAAAGAATCAAAGCTTTCATCATTCAATATGCCTATTATCAGTTTAGGAATTCTTGTTCCTAATATTTTTTTAAGCTACGAGAGTTTGAATACTATGCATGTTGAACTTGTCAAATGTATTTTTTTTTTTTGCATTTATTGGAATAATCATATCTTTCTTTTTTAGTCTGTTAATATAATGAATCATATTGATTGATTTATGAATGTTGATGTAGTTTTGTGTTCTTGTGATAAGCCTCTCTTAGCAATGATATATTTTATATACTGCTGGATTAGATTTTCTAATAGCTGGTATTTAGTTGATAATTGTTGATAAGTTCCTGAAGGATATTGGTCTGTTTTTTTTTTTTGAGTCAGGATATCACTCTGTTGCCCAGGCTGGAATGCAGTGATATGATCATAGCTCATTGCAGCCTGACCTCCTGGGCTCAGGCCATCCTTTCACCTCAGCCTGTTGAGTAGCTGGGACTATTGGCACATGCATCATACATCCAGTGTGACATTGCAAACCCACTAATTTTTTGTAGATACAGGGTCTCACTATATTGCCTAGGCTGGTCTTGATCTCTTGGCCACAAGTGATCCTCCTGCCTCAGTCTCCCAAATTGCTGGGATTACAGGATTAAACCATCACAGTTGACCCTGGAATTTTTAAATAGTGTCTTTATTTGGTTTTGATCTCCGGTTAATGCAGGCCACATAAAAGGAGTTGAGAGGTGCTTCCTCTTCTTCAATTTTCTGGAAGAGTTTGTATGGATTTTTTTATTATTTGTTCTATCAGGTTTTGGTGCAGTTCATTAGAGAAGCCATCTAGGCCTGGAGTTTTCTTTGTAGCTTTTACCCACAAATTTAATTTCTCTGATAAGCTTAAGGTTATTCAGGTTGTCTGTTTCTTCTTAAGTGGAATTTGGCTGTCACTTAATCAATTGACCAATTTTAAGTTATCGCCTATCTTCATAATATTGTCAGAATATCTCTTTCACATTAATGTCCACAGTATATAGTTATGTCTCCTCTTCCATTTCTGATAATGATAATTTAAATCTTCTCTCTTTGTCAGTCCTGGTAGAGGACTGACAAAGAGATTTATCACTTTTATTAATCTTTTCCAAGAATTAGCTTTATAGTTCATTGATTTTCTCTATTGTTTTAATTTTCAATTATGTTGATTTCTACTTTTCTTTTTGTTACTCCTTTTCCTCTGTCTGCTTTTAATGTACTCTTTCTATTTTTCTAACATGGAAGCTTAGCTCACATATTTGAAGCTTATTTTCTAATATAATCATTCCATATTTCCCTGTAGGCACTACTTAATCTGCAGCTCACAAATTTGGTATAGGAGTGTGTTGCTTAGTTCCCAAATATTTGCATTTTCCAGATATTTTTCTGTTAATTTTAATTTAATACTAGTATGGTTTAAGAACATACTTTCTATAATTTTAATTAGCTTGAATCTGTTACTGATAATTTTATGGCCCCAAAATAGGGACTAGTCTTGGATCAAAACCATGAGAAAAACAGAGAAAAAATGACAAATTCATCCTAAAAAGATTAACTTTTTCAAATGTTGACCCCTTTCAACAATTTTCCTGCTTTTATTTTTTCAGAATCCTTAGATAGCTTTCTTTTTGTATTTACCTCTAATTAATGGGAGGTGTCATCTTTAATTGTCTTGTTCCATCTTGGCTAGAAATACAACTATATACTTTGTATATATTAATTTATTTAATTCTTCTCACAATTAGACAGGTCTTGCCATTTTTCTAATTTATGATAAGGAAACAAAGGAAGAGTACGGCTAAGCAAATTGCCCAGAGTCCCGAAATGGAAGGGCCTGGGCAGTTTGGATTCATAATCTGTCTCTTCACCACATAGCTTTTGCCCCTCTCATGCTGAATTACTATAATGATAAGTGCCACGTGGCAGGGATTCAGATGTGTGTGTGGTACTAACATAGTATTAAAGAATAAAGACAGACCCAGAACGACAGGAAACAGTCACACAAAAGCAGATTGATCCACTTGCCAAACTAGGGAGCAAAAACTGATGAAGACTTTTTCAGAGCAGTTCATTAAGGAGAAAAGAGGGAATTTCAAATGGTAAAAAGTGCAGGGGTTGTGGGTGTGCATAAGGAAAAGTGCAGAGGTGGGTGTTATGCTGGTTATGCTCATTAAGTTTGAAAGCTACACAGCACTCCAGCCTGGGTGACAGAGACTCCAACTCAAAAAAAAAGAGAAAAGATTGGAAGCTAGTACTCTGGCAATGACAGAATGTGAAAAGAGATTTTTCTGCTTACAACAGTATACTCTATGGGGGACACCCCCAAAGCCCTGAATTTATTTGTAAAAAATTGTGTATTTATTCTTACACATTTAAATACCAGTCACCTTCAAAGTACTCTCTATTTGATGCAATACAACTATGGACACTTTTTCCACTGCCCTAAACAATTTTCGAACTTGTCGATTTTGATGCCTTTTAGAGCTTCTGCCATTTTTGTTTCACCTCTTCCACATCAGCAAAACATTTTCCTTTGAGGACTTTTTTCATCTGGGAATACAAACAACCAAAAAAGTGGCTCAGGATGAGGCTGGGTAAATAAGGAGGGTGGTGGACAAAGGTCATACCATTTTTGGTCAAAAACTGCTACACACTCAGCGCGGTCTGAGCACGTGCACTCATAAATCACCCATCATGGAATGGGCAAACATGTTGAAAATTTCTCCAGAAAATAATTAAACTGAACACTTACCATAATATTGTAAGAAAGAGATTGGCAGTAGCAAGATTACTGCCAGGTTTTTTTTTGGGGGGGGGGGCACATATCATCAAAAAGGGTACCTGATTTCAAACCAGGCAAAGTGGGGACCAAAGGGAGACCCAACCTTTACCTGAACGATGTCCACTTATATACCTAATCCTGAATTGTACCCCACATCTTTAAAATAATAAAAAAAGAATATCTATCTAGTCATCATTAAAAAAAAAAAAAAAAAGACCACCGAAGTCAAACATAGCTTCTCACAACAACGCTAGCTGGTACACAATGCTGATGGGTTCCTAGAACACTTACCTAGCAGAGGAAGCTTGTACTACAAGGGATGTACCCCCCAAAAAATAATTTCATTTTTCAAGGGAGATCTTTCCTTGTATATGTTAGGTGCTCAATAAGTATATGTCACATGAATTAATGACTATGAATTTCCTCACTTCTCCTTAGTAGGATCAAAGCGATCCTAAAAGTTGGAGATCGACTTGAGATCCAGGAAATGGGACAGGAAGAAAGGAAGTCTACACCTGTTGTATTATTCAATATTCAGGCATATATCTGTGACATACTTTCACATACATTCGAGCTCACACCCTCGATCTCAATCTTCATACACTCCAACTGATCCCAGAAGGTTAACCCATGTTATAGAAGGGATTTGTTAACTTAGTCTGCTATTTTCTCTAATTCCAAGAGATGACCAGAGAAATGCTAGATGAGCTTGCAGGTGAAAAATGGCACAGAACTTTATTGCTTACCGTAGCTCTTTTTGGAGGTATTTTACCCAGTTCGAGTTTAGTAACTGAATTTTTCTTTTATATTGTTTGCTGTAATTCTCATTGGAAAGCAGTTTTATGGAATAAATATTTTAAGGTAAAATGTGTAGTTATGTGTACATTGGAGATGAAGGAAAGTGCTTGTGGTGAAAAAAATTAAAATATGTTATTGGCATGCAGTATATAGTAGGAATGAGAAACTTAGTTATGCCACATTATATTCTTTGCAGATAACCTCAGGCACGCTATGAACTCCTCTGGAGAGCCAAAGTGAAATCATAATAATCACATATATACATTCATTCTTGCTTGCCATAATAAAAAGCAGAAGATAAATTTTTAATTAAATTCATTATCTCTCTTACTTTGAAATGTGAAATTTCAACATAAAAAGAGTAATCCATCATCAGAAACTATAGATAATTTAGTCAATACTAATTTGAACCTGAAATGTATCATCATAAGGAATTCAGTCAGCTCTGGGAATTAATAACTTGTGATGATGTCTGTATTAGAGATGTCCTGAGGATATCATCAAAGCTTCAGTTTTAGTTTTTCTTTAGCACACGATATTTTACTGGTCTTGGGTACATGTGTGTGACTGTGTTCATAAGGATTTTGAAACATCTGACACTGCTGAGGCCACACTTCTTCAGAGTCTTCTTTAGTACATGTGAAAGAAGAATCAATCTCCAACCCAATTATAATTTTCTCTAAGCATTTCTGCTTCTTGAGATAGGCAGGAGATGGGCTGCTAGGAGTCATTATATTTGGAATATGCAGTTTGTTTGAAAAAAAAAATCAAGTAAAAAAAAACCTGTTGTCTAAAGTGTGGACAATAAGCTCCTGTCCTTTACTTGGGTTTTCAGAAGATGACTAAGGTATTTAAAAGTCCCTACTTAACCAGCAAACTGCTGTATGTTCCATTTCTCTAAACCTTTGCCATGTGATCACAATTTTATTTTGTTAAGTATATCTGAGGCTCAAGGCTTTACAAGGTTTTGTTAAGTAAGTAAAATCCAATGGGTTATGAGAAGTGTTTCTAGAAGAAAAAATTGACATGAAATTTCAGTCTTTTCTAGAACAACCAATGAAAGTTCCTATCCTTTAGATGGCATGTAAGAAGAAACCAAGTGTGTCGCACAACGAAGTATAAAACAGTCACCTCAAAACAAGACCTCTTTAATCCCCTCTGTGGCCACATGGTTACACAGAGCACTTCTAGTTTAACAAGATGAACATTACTTTCTTTTTTCTTTTTCTTTTTTAATTTGAGTCGGAGCCTCACTCTGTTGCCCAGGCTGGAGTGCAGTGGCACACTCACGGCCACCCCAGCATCAACCTGCTGGGCTCTGGCAGTCCTTCTGTCTCAGCCTTCCAAGTAGCTGGAACTACAGGCGGATGCTACCATGCTTGGCTAATTTTTAAATTTATTGTAGAGATGAGGTATTGCCAAGTTGCCCAGGCTGTTCTTGAACCCGTGGGCTCAGGCAATTCCTTCACCTCGGCCTCCCAAAGTGCTAGGATTACAGGCTTGAGTCACCACGTCTGGCCAACATTACTTTCTTTAAGGTTCTTCCATTCCTTGTTCTATTGGAACATTTTATCCCAGGATTTTATTTTATTTTATTTATTTGTTTGTTTGTTTATTTGTTTGTTTTTGAGTTGGAGCCTCATTCTGTTGCCCAGGCTGTAGTGCTCACAGCCACCACAGTCTCGACCTGCTGGGCTCGGCAATCCTTCAACCTCAACCTTCCAAGTAGCTGGAACTATAGGCATGCACCACCACACCCAGTTAATTTTTTGATTTATTGTAGAGACGAGGTCTCCCCAAGTTGCCCTGGCTGGTCTCGAACCTGTGGGCTCAGGGAATCCTCTCACTTTGGCCTCCCGAAGTGCTGGGATTACAGAAATGAGCCACCACACCCGGCCTATCCCAGGATTTTAAAGAGCGGTGATAGGTAGACATATTTAACCAAATTGTTTCAATGAAGTGATTGAGATTAAATTGGGCATGTGTTCACATCTTTACTTCATAATTCATCAGGATGCTTTCACTTTTGCTGACTGATACAGAGCAAAATCTAACAGGTGAGATGGCTGATTCCCTGTATTTCCAAAGTAGGTTTATATGAGATCCCCTTCAGGTCACTGTTAGAAACTATGTAAATTCTGCTTCAGATCTGATGCCTTCTGAATTCTTGGGATCTCTTTACTTTGTATACGGTGGAGACTAACATTGTTCTTATTCTAATTTGAAACAAGTGATAACAGACTGACCTTTGATTTACAGTGATCCAAGAGCTGAGGTTTCTGCATTGCTGTTGTATGTATTGTCTTTTACATGTCAATATTTTGTTAGTTTCAATGATAATTTATTACTCATTGTGATTTGGAATTATTTCTTGACTGGTATCGTGATCTCTAAACAGGAATTCTATCATTCAAAGAAGCAGTAAAAGAAAAAAGTTATCCATTTGTTATTAAGTAACCAGAATGTTCAGTCTGGAGAATTGGTTGGATTCAATCATTAGATACTATTTTCAAACTTTAGTTATTTTGACTTTTTTATTCTTCATTTTCTTCATACTGGCTTGTCTGCAGAAAGTATATTTGCATCAGTGACCCCGTAAAGAACCAGACATTAGTATGTCTCAGACAGAATATTTTAAGTAGAATCATAAAAATATCTATCATGTCCTGATGCTCTCTTTCCTGTATGTGGTTGCAGTACGTGGACACTAAGCACTATATATTTATAGCTTATAGGTTTTCCAGGAGTTTTTATTTTAAGAATAATATGAATAAAAATTGCAAATATAAAATAAATGTCTTCCAGATCTCCCTTTTTTCTCTCTATCTCTCTCTGCCTAATTTTTTCTCAAGGGATAATATAATTATCCCTTTGAAAATTTGTGTATGTTAAAATTGAAAAGTGGGTGTCATTTAGAATAGAGAAAGAATTCTAGAATTGGAAACTCAAGTTCACATTCTGGTTTCTTCAATTAGTAAGTGGATCTTGGAACAAATTCCTTCTTTTTTATTTTAAATATGTGGGGTACTATTCTAGGTTAGGTATACAAATGTTCATTATTCAGGTACCCTTGTTGATGAGATGTGCCCCTTTCCCTTTGGTAGTTTCCCACTACTGCCAATCCCACCCCCTCCCCACTCCTGGCAGTTTCCCACTACCATCAATCCTTTTCTTATAGTATTACAATAATTGTTCAAGATCCGCTTATGAGTGAGAACATGTGATACTCAGTTCTTTGTTTCTGTGACAGATCACTCAATATTATAGGCTCTAAGTCCATCCAAGTTGCTATAAAGTTAATAATTTTGTCCTTCTTTGTGGCTGTGCAATGTTCCATCATGTATATGTACCACTTTTTTTTTTTTATCCAGTCTTCTTTTGATGAACAGCAAGATTGGTTCCATGTTTTTGCTATTGTGAATAATGCTGCAATAAACATGTGTGTTCAGGTATCTTTTTCAAAGAGTGATTTGAGTTCCTCTGGGTATATTCCCAGCAGGGGGTTTGCAGGGTCTTATAGAAGGTCGATTTTTAGATTTTTAAGGAATCACCACACTATTATCCCCAGAGGTTGTACTAGTTTAAACTCCCACCAACAGAGTAAAAGAGTTCCCTTTTCACTGCACCCTTTCCAGCATCTGTTGTTTTCTTAGTTATTGATGATGGCCATCCTGACTGGGGTTAGGTGGTATCTCAGTGTGGTTTTAATTTGCATTTCTTTGATGACTAGTGAGACTGAGCATTTTTTCATGTGTCTATTGGTTGCTGGAATGTCTTCTTTTGAGAAGTGTCTATTCATATCTTTTGCCCACTTTGTAATGGGACTGTTTGTTTTTTTCTTTTCGTCACATACAAATTACTTTTTAATCTTCAGCTTTTCACCTGTAAAGCCAGAGTTGCTTTATAAATTTGTTATGAAGATTAATTTAATGCATGTAAAATGATAACACAGACCATGTCACATAAACATACTCAGGTAATTGCAGCTACTACTGGCTACAATGAATTTCAAAAACAGTACTAGAAATATCCTAGTCAATTGTATTTTGTAGAATTGATTCTATTTCTTGCCTCCCTCTCCCTCTCCATGTTTTTATGTGTCACAATACTTCTAACTGCTATGTGCCCTAAAACCTAGAGTTTGAACATTTAAATTGCTAACTCTAGATGGTCTTGCTTTGAAGACATTAAAACACTAGTTCTTATTGTGAGCTGCCCTCTAACTCTCCTCGCCAACATGCAACACATTCCTAAATTTGGTGTGCCATGAATTGATTCTGTTCAGCCCCAGAGGTTCCTTGATCTGTCCCTGCCAGAAACCGAGTGGACCGCCAAGAGTTAGGCAACAGAGCTGAGGCTGGAGAGAGCAAAGATGAAAGGGAGTGAGAGAGTCCAGGCTGGGTCAGGGCTGGTCCATGGCAAGAATCCATCATGAAGAGGCCAACGTGTAGGTAGATGAGAAGGTAGGCAGGTGTCCAGCTCCCTAGAGAGAGAAACAGTTACCAGATCCTGGGCAGCCTGGGACCATCAACAGTAGGAATGAACCAATTGCTGGAGAGACTGAAACCCAGGCCAGGATTCACGACAGCTCCTGGCAACAATCTAGAAAGTCTGGTTAAGTAACATGGGCCTTTAGCCCACACTGGCTTTTTATCTGGCAGAATTCCCTAATCACTTCTTTCCATTTATGAGCCCAGAATCTGGGTGGGCTTCTGTGTCTTAATGTAATGCTTGTCAAGCTTTTATGTGTGTAGGAATCATCTTTGCTAAAATGCTCAGTCTGATGTGGTCGATCTGGAGTGTGACTCATGCTTCTGCCTTTCTAACAAGCTTCCAAGTAGCACAGATTCTGCTGGTCCAGGGACCATGTTTCGAGTGACAAAACCCTCATAGCCTGTTGCTGTTTGGCCTTGCTAGATCCATGAGTCTTCTCTGCCTGTCTCGTGTCAGGGCTGCTTCCTCAAGGAAAAGATGAGGAGAACATCACACGTTGGTTGCCATGCTAGTCTACAGCTGGACTGGTTGCCTTCAGGATTTTTTTGTAAGACTGGAGCTCTGACAACTCTCATCTTTATTCTTCTTGTGACAAAGCAGGTCCTCACTGAATTTAATATTGGTGGCAAAACCATCCTGACATCCTGGGGAATTCAATTGTCTCCTGAGGCAATTGGTTTTCCTGGGCAGAAACATCGTCCACGGCATGTTCATCCACTGTGCTGATCCTCTGCCAGGCCAGGGGTCTCCAAGAGAAGCCAGGAGTGACTTTGACCTTTAAATACATGTTTGATTGTTTTTTCAGGTAAAATATAGAATTTGCCAATTTACGCCATTTTCCTCAAAGGGATCCTTTTCCTAAAAAACTTTGTTTTTTATTCTACTGGTGCTCTTGAATGATGTTAGATCAGAATAAATTCCTGTTATTGAGCACAAGGACCTGGTTACAAAATTTTGAATATAGTTTTCCTATAATGATGGCGACCTTCAAAGGGACGGAGAAGGCAGAGGAAAATCCCCATCTGTATCGTAGTTCTGGCTTTACCACTTCTTGACATTAGTTACCATTCAGCTAATTCTTAGAAACCTTGCCCATCCACACTCTTTATAAGTTCCAGGTGTATATATACAAATATATACTATATATATTTATACTATATAAATATATATAAATATAAATATATATACTATATATTTATATATTTATAATTTATATATTTAATTATGATTCACCATAATTTCCAGATATATATATTTGGTTTACCATAATGAAGTCCTGGCTTCAGAAGTTTTGAGACATTGTTGTGAGATGAACTGTTTAAGGGCTTTCCTACTGAAAAGCTACATCATCCACATAACAGAGGTTTGCTATTGTTCTTTTTGAGATGGAAATAATCATTCACTCAGCACTTGATCTTTAAACACAGCTTGGAAGCCCAAACAAAAGCCACAGGTAGGTGGCATCAACAAGTCTCCAACACTCCCTGCCTGCTCAGCCTGCTCAGGCAAGGAAGCTTCTTTCAACAGAGGTTCATTTAGAACCCAGGAACGGCTAATCATGATGGCTCCATCCTGAAATATCCCCTAAACCACAGGTACTGTCTTGCCCACGTATCATCCTCTTTTGCTTCCCGTTTAATTGACCGTGACACAATCCTCCCCTGATAGTCTTACTTTTTTTTTTTCGTTTGTGAGTTGAGTGCTCACTCTGTTGCCCAGGCTGGAGTGAGTGGCATGATCACAGCTCACCAACTGCAATCTTGCCCCCCTGGGCTCAAGTGACCCTCCCACCTCAGCCTCCAGAGTAGTTCTTACTATGTTACCCAGGCTTCTTTTAAAAAATATTTTATAGGCCGGGCACAGTGGCTCAAACCGGTAATCCCAGCACTTTGGGAGGCCGAGGCAAGAGGATTGCCTGAGCAACGTGGTTGAGACATCGACTCTACAATAAATCAAAAAATTAGCCGGGCATGGTAGCATGCACCTGTGGTTCTGGCTACTTGGAAGGCTGAGGTGGAAGGATTGCCTGAGTCCAGCAGGTCGACGCTGGGGTGGCCATGAGTGTGCCATTGCACTCCAGCCTGGGCGACGGAGTAAGACTCCAATTCAATAAATAAATAACTAAAATAAAATATTATATAATGTCCATGGGGTCTTCTGTTTCTATGAAAAAAAATTCTCTTTCACCTTCCACCTCCTTTGTTTGTCTCAAGGAAGACCTGGCTTTCTCGAAAGGCACTGCCTCTCTGGTGCGTACTCTAATGTGGATAGGCCATACACCACAGAGCCTGGAGGCAGTTCCCATTTTCCTAGTGCCACAAGAAGCCCCTTAAATTGTTAGGACTTCATGTCACATGACAGATGCCTGGCTCTCCCACACCATCACCCTTGTTTATCATGCTTATTATGCCAATTCCTGGATCTCTAGAATTCCTACCAGGTACTCAACCTTCCCCTTGTCCCTGGCCACGATCCTTCAGAGGAACTTCAATTTCCATGGAAGTAACTCACCTAACACCCTTGACGCATAGTTTCTTTGTCTTACTGGCCCTCATGACTACCAACACTGCTCCATTTCAACCACCCATGTATCCCATGGCTGTACCCTGAACTTCTCATCACTTGGAATTGAATATTTCTCTCATCTCCCAACATGATACCTTTCTCTTTTAATGACTTCCCAATCCAGCCTAAGGCCCTTTAGTCATCTTGCTAGTACTATATTCTAGGCATCATCCTTGACTCACTGTACTAGCCGGTAGAATCCCAACACTGTGTCTACTCTACCATCCTTCTTTTCCAGGTTGGTGAGTACTGCTGGAGAAAGCTACAATAGCTATCAGACCAAGCCCCTTAGCAATCTGTGGTCTCTGCTCTCTTCCCCCCACCCTACAGTTTTCTGGACATGCACTTGCTTGTTTCCTTATATGGAGCTCATAAAGGCTGGTTCAAAACTCTACCTTCTGCCACGTTCAGTGGCTCACGTGTAATCCCAGCAATTTAGGAGGTAGAAGCGAGAGGATTGCCTGAGCCTAGGAGTTTGAGACTAACCTGGGCAACTTGACAAGATCTCGTCTCTACAATAAATAAAAAACATAGTTGGGCGTGGTGGCATATGCCTGCAGTCCTAGCTACTTGGAAGACTGAGGAGGAACTCTCCTGAGCTCAGCTGGCCGAGGCTGCAGTAACTGTAATCATGCCACTTTACTCCACATGGGCAACTAAGTGAGACGCCGACTCAAACAACAACAGCAACAACTCTAACTTCTCACCATTTTCTCTCACCACATGACTCTTTTTAGTTAATTTCATAATAAATATTCAAAACATAGCAAAACATATAAAGAAAACATTTTTTCTAGTACCCAGTTAAAAAAATAAAAATTTTCCTTTGTAGTTAAAGACTACTTGTTCCCCTCCATGATCATATCTACCACGACCCTCCTCCCACTCAGACATCACAACTATTCTGATTTTAGTTTTCGTCAAGCATTTCTCTGAAATGTACCTCTTGGGTTTATACCCCCAGGAATATAGAGCATTGTTTTACATGGTTTAAATTTTTCTGTAAGTGCCATCCTCTCCTCCTCCTCCCTCTTGCTCTCTCTCTCTCTCTCTCTGCCCACCTCACTTTCTCCTTGTTTCTTTATACTTCATGAATTTTATCCATTGCTACATGAACAAAGATCTATTCATTTTCTCTGCATACATCACAAAATATTATCTACTGTCTTGTTGATGGACATTTAACCTATTTTCAATGTTTTATTAAAATTTGATTTATGAACATCCTTCTAATTGCCTTTTGATATGCATTTGTAAGAGTTTCTCTAGATTATATGCTTGGAAGTGGAATTACTTTTTTTAACTTTCCTGGATATCACCAAATTATTTTCCACTGTGGCTGGAGTACCAGCAGTGTACAAAAATTTATATTGGTCTAAATTCTCATCAATATTTGAGGCTTGGAGACGAAAATTTTTACTTATTGATGATGATATAATTATATCTAATTTTAATTTACATTTCCCTGTTTACTAGTGTAGTTGAGAATCTTTTGGTATGTTTCTTCTCAGTTTGACATTTTTTAATTACCTTTCTTTATCACTTTTTTTCCCTATCAATTGAGTTGTTTCTCCTTTATTGATTTGCTCACATGCTTACTATGTTCTGAAAACTAAGTAATCATCAGCTATGTTAATTACACATATTTTCTTTTTTCTGCTTGTTTTAGATTTGATTTGTTTTTTTCCTAGTTATATGGTAAACGTTTTGATCATTGATTTGAGACCTTTTCTAATATAAGTATTGAATAAGATAAATTTTCCTCCAAGCATATTTTGGTATATAGTAAAATAATTTTATTTTGGTGTAAATAATTACATATCAGCTTTGTGATTTTCTTTTAGCTTTATGAATTATTTGAAAATACATTGCTTAATATTCAAATATTGGAGATTTTTTAGATATCATTTTGGTAGTGATTTCTAGTTTAATTTCATTGTGGTCAAAAAATGCACTTGACATTTTATTTTTTTTAAATACTTGTTCAGGTTTATTTCATTATCCAGGATATACATCTACCTTAGTGAACATTCCATATGCATTTTGAAAAAAATACATATTGTGGTGTTGTTAGGTAGAGTGCTTTATAAATGTCAATTAGGTCAAGTTGTTGGTAGTATTGTTTAAGTCTTTTATATATTCAGTCTATTCATTCTATCAGTTATTATGAGAGGAATGTTTATGTCTCCAAGTATAATTGTGGATTTGTCTATTGCTCCTTTCAGTTTTGTCAGTTTTTGCTTCAACTGCTATGAAGGTCTGTTTTTAGAAACATTCGCATTTAGGACTGTTATGCCTTCTTGGTGAATGAATCATTTTATAAGTATATGATGTCAATTCTAATATTCTTTGATATGAAATCTATTTAATCTGACATTATTATAGGCACTTTAACTTTCTTATGACTAGTATTTCCATTGTATATATTTTTGGTTCCTTTGCTTCTAACTTATCAATGTCTTAAATTTAAATATAACTATAAATCAGTTTTTTTATTCAAGCTGATAATCTCTGTCTAAGTGTTGTGTGTGTATGTGTGTGTGCATGTGGTGGAGGGGTTTACATTTGATATAATTATTGACATAGTTGGATTAAAAACACTTTGCTAGTTGTTTCTAATTGTTCCATGTGTTTTTGTTCTTTTCCCCTGCTTTTAGATGAATTGTATTTGTTTTGTTATTCTATTTTATCTCCACTATTTGCTCATCATGTGTATTTGCTTTTTAAAAATATGATTAGTGGTTGCCATAGGATGACCATATGCATTTTAATTAATCGGCGTCTACATCTAAATATTTTAGTGGTATAATTGTATAATATGCTTTTAATGTAATAAGACCTATACATTATACTCCCCATTCCTTCCTCCCCTCCCTTTTCCTATTGATGCTGTATATTATACTTCAGTGTATGTTATAAACACATAATGCATTGTTCCTATTTATGACTTCAGGCAAGTGGTGGACCCATCAACCAAATTCAGAATACCAATTTGTTTGTAAATAAAGTTTATTGTAATGCAGTCATGCCTGTTGTTTATACATTGTTGATTATTGCTTTCACACTACAACAGCAGCGTTAAAGGTTGTAACAGAGACTGTATGATCCTCAAAGTACAAAATATTTACTCTCTGGCCTTTAGCAGAAAAAGTCTGCCAATCTCTGACTTGGGCAATTATCTTTAGTAGTCACTAAAAGCAATAAATGATGAAATTAACATTTACTTTGCTTTATACCATTTATAGTGCTGCTCGTTTTTTTTTACAGACCTAAATATATCTGTTATGCTATACTTGAAGAACTTTATCATTTATTGCAGTGCAGGTCTGCTGAAACTGAATTCATCAGTTTTGTTTGTCTGAATACAAGCTTTTATTTTTCCTTAATTTTTACAAATTATTTTTACTTTGTGTAGAATTCTGGGCTGACACATGTTCAGTCTTTCAGAACTTTAAAGATGTTACTCCATTGACTTCTGAATTACATAGTTTCCAACAAGAAGTCCACTGTATTTCTTATTTTGTTGCTTTATATGTAATTTGACTTTTTGCTCTAGTTGCCTTCAAAATTTTCTCCTTATCTTTGATTTTCAGAAGTTTGAATGTGATGTTTGTAGGAGTGTTTTGTTTTTTGTTTGTTTGATCTGTTTGTTTATTGGGGTGTGTGTATACGGTTGTTCTAATTGGTGTTTTATAACTTCTTATATGTGTGTTTAGATGTTTTCAATATTTTTGGCAAGTAGTCATTATCTTTTCAAATATTTATTCTATCCTTTTATTGAGATTCAAATAACACATATATTACTCTGTTTGTATTGCCACACAGCTTTTGGTTGCTCTGTTATGCTTTTCATTCTTTGTGTTTAAGTCTGGGTAATCTATTGCCCTATCTTTAAGTTTACTTGTTATTTCCCTGTCTGTGTCAAAGCTACTAGTGAGCTTGTCAGAAGCATTCTGATCTCAGTTACTGTGTTTTACGGTCCAGCATTTTTATTTTATTGTTTCTTATAGCTTCTATCTCTTTGCTATAATTCCGCATTTGGTCTTGCAAGTTGTTCACTTTTTCCAGTATAGTCTTTAGCATTTAGCATATTCTTTCTCATTCTAATTCTTCTTCTGATAGCATCTGAGTAATACCTGAGACTGGTTCTCTTATTTGTTTTATTTTTTCTTCTTGCTTTTTCTTGTGGCTCTTTTCTTCCTCCTCCTTTTTTCCCCTCCATTTTCTCTTCCTCCTTCTCCCCTCTTTCTTCTCTAGTATTAAGTTGAGCTTGGGGTGGGGTTTGGGTGCTGGAGACTGTTTTCCACTCTCCACTTTAGGCTTTTCTTGGAATTTTCTACCTCAGAAGGTGTCACAATTCATGTTTCATGCTTTCTTCAGTGGCAGTAGCCTTCTGTTGCTGTCTCTTGGTATTTGCCAGCCTGGTGGTAGGCAACAGAGGCATTCTCTGTTGTCTTCTTTCATGCTTGATCTTAGGAAAGCTCTGTGTTCTTGGGTCTTGCAATGGGTCTTCCTCAGTCATCATGTCTTTCTATGGCAATAGAAGATTAGAGAGTCTCTATTGGTCTGGTCCCAGGAAGATTTCTTGCTCTTCTTTTGTTTCTATCCCCTGATTTCAGCAAGTCTTCACTTTTGGGCTAATAATATACAGGTCTGTCATTTTCACTCTGTAGAGAGCAGGATCTGAGTGGTGGTTGTACTTTTCCTGCTGTGACTGCTGCTCCCCTCCAGCAGGCATGTGTTATAAAGGGACACATTCTCCAGATACCCACTCTGTTCTCAATATTTTTCTTAAGCATCTGGGTGAGGTTCATGAAAAAGAGTCTGTTAGTGAGTGAGATAAGTCTTTCAGGAGCACTAAACTCTTAAGCTATTTCATAATTGACCTTTAATAATTCATTACTTATTTTGACTGAATTCTTTTTGGAGTTGGAGTTTCACTCCATTGCCCAGACTGGAGTGCAGTGGCTGCTCCCAGCCACCACAGCCTCGACCCACTGGGCTCTGGCGATCCTTCCGCCTCAGCCTTCCAAGTAGCCGGAATTACAGGTGCATGCTACCACGCCCGGCTGAATTTTTGATTTATTGTAGAGATGAAGTCTCGCCAAGTTACCCAGGCAGGTCTCGAACCCGCGGGCTCAGGCAGTCCACTCACCTCAGCCTCCCAAAGGCACGGGATTACAGGCTGAGCCACCAAGCCCAGCTTGGCTGAATTCTTTTACTAGTTTTTTGGGGGGCCTGACATCTTTACCTACAATGATGTGATCCATGGAAGCATCTGTCTTTCCTTAGATTTCAGGCTAGTTGGTTGCCCTGAGACAGCATCTCTCTTGTTAGTTAAGGAAAACTTACGATTTTATGCATCATTTAGTTTTTCCTTGAGGTTAAGGTAGAAGTGATTCTCTACACATGTAAATCCTAAATGGAAACTGGAGTCTTCTATGTTACAAATATTTTTTTCCCAGTATGTGGTTTATTTTCTCACTTTTTATGGAAACTTTTACTCATAGGACATTTTATTTTAGAGTGGTCAGGCTTACTAATCTTTTTCTTTATGATCTATACTTTTGAAGTTGGGTTAAAGAATCTTTCCCTATACGGAGTTAATAATTAAGCCATTTAAAAATGAGACCATCAAGAGAACATCTCTGATGTCAGATTATGCCTCATTTTCTATTCACTTTTCTTCCTTTCATTAAGATGAAGTCTATCATCTAGATTTTTCTTTGCCCCTTTCTCCTTAATCTTTCTCATTCTCTTTTTCTGGCTATGTCACTTCAGCATTTAGTTATGCTCACCTTATTACAAAATAAAGTCATTTTTTGAGAAAAGTCAGTCAAGTGGAATGAAGACACTGTTCCCTCAGTTCCTATCTGCTGCCTCCCATCTCTGACCATGACTTTTCCAACTAACTTCTCTTCTTGTACTCTTAAATATTTTTTAACCATAAGACTGATCCCTCAACTCTCTCTTCTCACTGTATGCATTTTCTTTCAGTGACTTCAGGCATTCTTTGGACTTAACTGTTAATCAACGATTTCCTAATATACTTTTCTAGTCTTAATATCACTCCTGAAAATTTAGACCCAATTATGTTCAACTGCTTTCTGAGTATTTTAAGACATCTCAGAAACAGCATAGTTAAAACTAACTCATTATCCTTGACCAAACTTTCGCTTCCTTGATTCTCCAGATAGGTTAGTAGTTCATAATTTTCTGGGTATCACAGAGATTTTTCTCTTTGATTAATTCAACTCTAATACCACATCTAATTCCATCACCAAGGCAAGTTAATTCTATTTAATAACTTTGTTTAGAATCTAGATTTGCTTCTTTAATCATCTATGTGTATGTGGTTTAACTCTCATTATTACTTTATTTTCCCAGAATATTAAAATAACCTCCAAATAAGTTGATACCCTTATCAAGTTACCATCTTTCAGCACACTATTTATTTTGACACAGTGGTGAACTTCCTAAAATTTAAATACAATCATGTCACTCCCCTGCTTCAAGTATATTTAATGTGGCTTCTTTCTGCTGTCATAATTAAACTTAGTCTCTTTAGTAAAACCTTCAAGTTTTTTCACTTTCTTATCTCTGCTTATTTCTCTAGTTCTTCTCTGGAAACAGTTCTTATTTCATCTAAGGAACAATCACCATACACACAACAAAGTTAATGTACAATATGAGGACTAGAGTTAATAACGGTATATTTTATTCAAAATTTTAGCTAAATGCGTGCGTTATAGCTGTTCTTGGAATGGTGGATAGGGAGAGCGAGTAACTATGTAAGATGATGGATATGTTAATTTGTTTTACTTTAGTAACCACTTCTATACACACATACATACACAGAGGGTGCTAAAAAAGTGTACGTTTTAAAAAAGGAAAAAACTGTATTAAAATGGTATACTCAATAAGTTGAATACAAGTCACCTCTGACTTCTGCAATGACAAGAGGTGCTCAATGGGGTCCCCATCAGCATTCAGACACTTCTGATGATGGTGAACATTTCTTAAAATGCATATACATTTTTGGCACCCCTGGTTTATGTGTATGTATTATATACCTTAAATATGCACAATAAAATTTATTTTTTATAAAAGAAAAAGAAATGTAAAAGGACTCGTGAGATTTTCAAGTTGAGTTCTAAGAAGGCATTTCAAGAATTCCATCAGACAAAAAGTAAGGACAAAGAGCGAATGGGACCTGTATTTCCCAGCTTCAATTCAAACAGAACAACTCTGCCTTTAACTGTTTGTTTACATTATGTTAACGATTTCATATGAAAAAGTTCATTACTAAGATGAAAAAAAATGAGCAAAAGCAGCATCTTATACTTAGTCAAACTGAACTACTTTGCAGTCCTCTGACTTGTCATGTTCTAGCTTTACATCTTTCACTCCTGCTGCTCTGTTGGCCTGGAGTTGCCAGTACCTCTCTGCACGTAGTTAATTTCCTGGACCCCTCTTCCAAGAAATCATCCTTGACTTCTTTTAGCCTTCAGAGGGAGCTCTTTCCCTCTGTCCCATCCTCTGATAATACCTCTTTTACAAGATTTACCTCATTCCATTGTGAGTATTCATTTGATTTCCTCCTCCTAAGACTCTGGTCTGGACTTTTTAAAAGGCAGATCCTAAGTTATCTATTTCTGTATGCTCAGTGCCCAGCATGTAGTAACTTCTTTATAAATGCATGTTTATGAAATAAGTGGATGAATAGATTTAGCTGGGGTTCATTAAAATCTACCTTGGTGCCATGGGGAAATGAAGAGAAACAAGTTTAGATTCTAATGTAGGGTTATTTTATAAAAGATTAGAGGACAAACATATATGCACATAAGAAGTAGAAAAGAAGCATTAGTAAATTCTGTAGGGTAACACATTACTAGAGAGACTTAGGGGAATGCGGTATTGCTTTCAGCTGAAGAAAATGGAAAGGTCATCATGGAGGAGTGGGTACTTAAACCTGGCCTATAGAATTTGAAGCTAATTAAAATGAGGAAACATTTGAGGATGATAGAATGGAATGCAGAAAGCCATTGCATGTCACGTAACACATTTCTTCTGCAGATTTAATATCAGAGGTTATCATTAAGTCAATTCTATAACTGACTCAGAGAGAGTATTAAGTTTTGGCAAGAAGCCAGTAGAAATACCAATATTGGAGGACTTTTTTCCCCTACTTGTCTATTGATTCATAGGAGAAAAAAATTGCTTAAACTGTTTGGAGTTGGTACATTTATCTAAGAATTTCTGTTCTGCCAAGGATCACACCAAATAAATACATATATATACACATAAATTGATACAATGTGAGGGAGTCCCAGATAGCAGGGGAGTATTCCCTTAGTAATGTTTACTAAGTGTTTGTCAGTTGGGGTCCCCTAGAGACAGTAGCCAAGATAAAGTGAGATGTGCAAGAGATTTATGGGGAGAACAATTGAGAAGGATAAAGGTGATAGGAAGCAGGAGGAAGTGGGGGGAATTTTCAGACCGCAATACACCTGTGTGGCTCTTCTGCACAGAGTGGGGGAGGGAGAATTGCATAGGAAGAGCCTTCACTGTGGTGCAGCTCTGAGAAAGTCTTGACCAAGCTGAGAAGCAGCCCTGGAGCAAAGACTGCCCATTAGTAGAATCCTGCATCAGGAAGAAATGGCTCTATTATATTAATAATACTTCTGCTATGCTTAGTTGTTGTCTGGGAGCAATCCAGGAAGCCAGTCCACCATGAAGACCTTGCAATATTCTGTCGACATAAAAGCTGGAAGCTTAGCCATCTCTGTTTCTCTCAAGCAGGTCTCTTGATGGAAGATTTGGGTGATGCATGTCTGTGGTTCCACCGTGTGCATATCAGAGATGTTTGGTTTACTTATAGATTTTTTTTTCCTGTGATTTATTGACAACAAATTTATATTGATTGTTTTAGGCTACCAGAACATCCTTATATATAAGAGGCATTTATTGTCTTTTTGAAAGGAAGTGATTTTTTTGTTTTGTTCATAGATAGAGATAATGCCCTTTAAAAAGTTCTAGATGATGGTCTGCTTAGCTGTAAATAGCACGAGAGACTTCAAAATGGAAAATAAAATATTGAATGGACAACTTATGTCCTGTCCTCATATTTCTGCAAAAATCCAAAAATATTTTCTTGTTTTGCTTTTCACAATTTTTTAAATTGATCAGTCCTGGGTAGTAATAGAACAAGTGGGGGTGCTTGACTATGTTGGTGTTATTTAGTTCAACCTCTACAAATCACATATTAATATATACAACCTTTCTAAATTATAAAACACCTTAGGATTTAGATGAATAATTGAATTTTATAAAATCCATGACTATAAAAACAACCATAAGCCTTTGCCTGTATTATTTGTGCTAGAAAAGGAAATGTGCAGAGTGCATAAAAGAATATACATAGAAATTTCATTTAACTTTGTCTTACGCTAATTACTTAAAATTTTTAACTGTACTTGCCATGCTTTCTTTCCTCTAGAATATTTTATACATTTTAAAAATAAATTCCTTTTCTTTATTTATTTCAAAGGGAGAACTATGTTGGAATTTTTAAAAGCATTCCATTAAAATTATTTTTATTAGAAAACAAAACATTACAATTTGTGACAGGAGTGGCAAGTTTCAGTCTCATTGGAAGAACTTTCTTTTTTGTCTTCATTGTTTGGTCTACAATAAACACTCACTAGCTGAGAGCAGGAAAACAAAACAAACTGAAACTAAATGAATATGTTTTTTAACTTTCTGTCCACTGCTGTTTCAATCTTCGTTTGGTAAAACCGTCTAATCCTTTTTGTTGTGTTTCAGAATCTTTCTGCTAATTCTCCTCTTCCCTGCTTCCCTCCCTAAGATAGTGTCACATTTATGAGGAAAAGGGTCTCCCATGACCACGTGGCATGGGACAAACGGAACTCTCAGACCTCATGATGTCACTGGGTAGATGTTTGTATTGCCCACTGAGGCATGGTTATCATCCTGGCCCAGTTACTGCTCACCCATCTGCCTGGAGTAACCTATAGACTGTCTTCTCTCAGTACTTTCTGAATTCCTGGACCTCCTTGACTCTAGATAGCAGAGAAAACTCACTGAAGTTCGGTCAGATCCTCTATCTGCGTCTTGGCCTGAAAAGCCAACACCATCTCCTCTGCTGTCGGGCCATCATACCCTTTTGTCAGGGATGTCAAGATTGACCTGCTAAAGCTCAACTCAGCTCCTCTCTATCCTTATTTTAAGTATTTTCTCAGATCCATCTATGCCTAAGAAGAGCAAAGGGAAACCCTGGGTTTAAACTAAGGCCCTGTCCTTCTGTCTATCTACATGGTAGGCACTCTTTCTCTCCAAGTAGAAAGTTCCATGTTGGTGCAGGAACAACCTGAAAGGTGGCTCCTTGCACATTTACAATGAGGGACAGGACACCCATCTACCAGTGCGCTTCTCCCCGCCTTTGGACTTTAAAGTCCTAGGGGAGACCCCATTCTCCCACCCCTGATTCTCAGTCTCACTCACTTCTCTTTGTCTACCGGGTTCCAGGTTAATGAAAGCTGGGAGTATCTTCAGCTCACTATGTAACAATTGTAGAATTTGGCCAACCAGGTATACTTCTCTGATACATTAAACAAGAGAGAAAGGGTTTAACACATCCTGTTTTCTTAAACCTATTGTTTTGCCATTTTCTATGCTGAACTGAAATATATCATGTCTCAGTCTTTATTCAGCAGGGTAAAGACTCTAAGGTGCATTATTTAATTTTTGCAAAATGATTGCCCTCATTACAACTTTTTACATGTAATCACTAAGAAATCTGACTCCTTTCTTTCTTCTTTCATCTTCTGTGCTTTTAAATTATATTTCTTCTATCTTATCTTTTAATCTTAATTTTCTTTTTTAAAACAAGTTTCAAATTTGATGAGAACTATGCTATATGACACTGTGCCAGAAATATGCTATTTAAAAAGCACCATAACAGCTAAGGGTATTCATAACACTATCAATTTGCAAATCGCCACCAGAACACTCTTCATCTTGACATGATGATTCTGTTTGGTTTGTCTATAACTACTGAGTGAACAGCACTGTGCACAGTCATATAAGACTGAACACATCACCTTTTGCCCCTTCGTCATGTAATGTCAACAATTTTTCCATGTGTGTAGTTAATCTTATCTTCCTAACTCACCATAGCCTTTTTGTGTGATTATATGTGTCTATTGGATTGTTCTTTACCAAAGGTATTAACAAATACCTGTTACTGCAGTGGCTAATAAGAAATAGTGTTCAATTAAGCATAACTGAACTATAGACATCTATCATCTCTTGTCTCTGGGAAGGGGAAGAGAATTAAGAATATTTTCTGAGTATTATGATCATTTAGCTTGTAGCTCTTCTGCGTGGGACAAAAGATGTAAGTTCTGGATGAGTAGCACTGTGCTTTGAAAGCTATCTCTTTTAAGTATACTTGTGGTATGCAACACCACAATCTATTTTTGAGCATGGTCGCCAAACCAAAAAATTTCCAAATAGACAGAAAAGGAACTGCTGTGCTTAACCATAGGTAAATGTTCTATTTACTAGCCAGAAATGCAATTGTTTTCTGGACTTTTGGTGACTGATTTCTTCTGAAGTATGTGCTTTGGTAACAAGTACTGAACCTTAAATTTGTCCTCCATGAAACAAAGGTAGAATGAAAATAAACAGGATGCCAAGAGGTTGTCACGTGATTCTTATTTTGTATATTTGGCTTCATTCCCTCTAAAATTGAAGTTGTTTTCAGTTAGTGAGCTAGTTTTGAATTGCTAGTATGCTTAAAACGGGATTGTGTTAATGAGTCTTTGTAGGCATCTTACCTCAGTTCTTTCCTCTCACCCCCAACTGACACAAGCACACACACACAGAGTTGACATTCATTTCACTAGCTATTCATTAGTGTGCTAAGTTTTTGTTTTTGTTTTGCTAGTGTTCATTGATACTGCCTCATGTAGGTCTCTTTTTCAATTCTTAAGATGATTGATTTAGGATTATGGGTTTAGTCTGTGGTCAAGGAATATAGGAAGTCGACAAGTTATATAGTCCTTATATTCGAATCACACATACCTTGCAATCTGCTACAGATATTATCTCACTATTAGCACTTAACATAGGTCTTCGGGAGGATGTAAGTGTGTCCTTATCCAAAAAGACTTGTAACTTTAATAGTCCAAAAAGAAATAAGGAAACATTATCTTAATTCAAGCATTACTATGAATTCAAGGCATAATTTTCAAGTAGATAGATTTGGTCTAATTGATGGTGCAATAGCTTCTTACTCCCCAAAGTATTCTTGGTTTTGCTTAGAAGCCAATATGTATTTATCTGTAACTTTATTATATTTTCAAAAGATTCAAGATGCTTTCTGAATTTAATTTTTGCCAGATGATTTTTTGAAGCTGGAGCTGAATTATAAATGAAACCACTTTGCTAAGAACCACAAAGAGTGAGGCTGGTTGATTTGTGAAGTTTGAGACCATATCAGTATTCCAAACCATACTCAATTGTTTCTATCTCATTAAACAGCACTGGGCAGACATTTAAAGATTTTTTATACATTTTAATTCAGCTGGTAACTTGATTTAAAACAACATTGATTTTTTAAAAATTCATTCTTGGTCATGTATATCATGCTAAATATCAAAATGAATTTGCAAGTATTTGTGGCTGTCTGTGTAACAGGGTATTAAATTATTGGAAAGGTTTTCTTTCCCCTTGCTAATTTTTATCAATTTGCTATTGCTTTCATTTCCCCTTGAGATTTGGCTATTTAGAAAAGTTTTTCATCATTTTTCACCATATACCGTGATCATTAAACAATTAAACTTTTATCAAGCAGAGTAGCAAAGAGACCCTTTGGCTAATAATGAGGTTGGACACTTTCCTTTATAACCTGTTGGCTCATCTTGGAAGAAGAGCATCATGCCAAATTATTTTTATGTGGTCAGTAATAATGATCTAGCCAGGGTGGATGGAGAGATTAGCACAAAGGGCAATTCTAATGGATAGAAGGAGAGTAACATTCCTTGGCAAAACATGGTCATGCCTTGACAAGATCCCCTATATTATAGCTGCTAAGTTAGGTGCATATAAAGTTAGCAGCCCCTAGAGTTATGTAACTTACAGCATGAACTAGAAGAGAAAGAATATATCTTCCAGGTTTTAGAAGTCCTTTATATTACCATATAATAATTGCCTGGAGAATACCTGTTTAACCCAGAGTTTATGGTGCATTAACTGTGTGGATGAGTCCTGAAAATATGAGTGGAATAATCAGGAGGAAAGTTTATTTGAAAGTTATTTGAAAGTTGTAGTAGTCTCTACTTGCCTTTAATTCTTGGCTTTACGCTAAACACCAACGTGATTGAGATCTTCACCCTTGATGTTTCCTAAGCGCAGAATTTTCAGACTGGGCTATCAGAACTTTAATGTGAAGATACGTCTGCTTGAAAATAGAAATAATTGGAAGTGACATTTGGAAAAGAAAACTTGGACAATTACCCAACTGGGAAGATTGATCATGGAAATCAAAGAGGAAGGGGCATCAGAAGAAGGCCAGCACTTTCTTCCTACAGCCCAGGCCAGTGATACTGGGGACTCTCATTTCACAAGTAAGTGTGTGTGTGTGTGTGTGTGTGTGTGTGTGTGTGTGTGTGTGCCCCCTTCCCTATAACTCTCTGACAATGGAAACTGGGTTGACTAAACACATGTGTATTCACAGAAATTTGGATTCTAACAAGTAACATCGATTACCTAAGTATTTTTCTTTTTCTTTTTCTTTTTTTTTTTGAGTTGGAGTTTCACTCTGTTGCACAGACTGGAGTGCAGTGGCCACTCCTGGCCACTGCATCCTCGACCTGCTGGGCTCCGGCGATCCTTCCGCCTCAGCCTTCCAAGTAACTGGAACTACAGGTGTGCGCTACCACGCCCGGCTAACTTTTTTGATTTATTGTAGAGATGAGGTCTCGCCTGCCCAGGCGGGTCTCGAATCTGCAGGCTCAGGCAATCCACTCACCTCAGCCTCCCAAAGGCATGGGATTACAGGCTGAGCCACTGAGCCCGGCAGTATTTTTCTTTTGTACCATTTACTTTGGTTCTGTGGGTATATGATAGGCCTCTCATCTTTTATCTTGTGTGAGATAGATAATAATCCATGAAATGGTTAAATACTAAATAAAAGAATCAAAGTTCATGAATATATGTTAAGACGCTAATAAATACATTTTGAGTACACCTTCTAGACCCTAATATTTGTTAAGAATACCTTCTAGCTGGCGTTTTTATACAATCTTGTTTGAGATTAGTTTTTGAACTACAAAAATTTTCTCTTTAAACCCAAAAGGTATTTAAGTTAAAAGTATTAGGAAAAAAATGTTTTTTGCTAGAAGCTTAGACTGACAATACCATTCCAGAAAACCTAGTCACATATGCAGAGCTAGAGCGGAGATTTGGCCAAGATTTGCATCTGAACTTACATTTGGTTTTTGTACTACTCAAGTAATTAAAATTATTAGAAGAATTGTATGTTTCTGCTCATGCATAAAATTCTAGGTTTGGGGTTTTATTGCTTAGCATGAATTATGTTTTTTTCTTTTCTTTTCAGAGGAGTCCTATAGCCCAATTATTTAACACTGGCTATATGCCTAACCTTCTCATTTAATTTACATTATAAAACGAATCTTTAGAAAATTGTATTGGTTGGATGCATTTTTGAGAAATTCAGTTGTCAGTGTTTATAGGAGAGTTAATTGTTAATAACCTTTCAAAAAAATCCACACATTTGAAGTGCATGAAAACCTACCTAATAATTGTCACTTTAACCTCTTTTGGAAAGTCTAAATTTGTTAACTATAGCATTGTTAAATATCAGCAGGAGAAAAAATATGCAGGTACCATGCACCTTTTTATTCAAAAAGGTGGTTCTAAAAAATATTAATAACTAAATATCAGTAAATGCAAGTAGTATATGCAGAATGTAAAAATAAGCAAGGAAATAATTTGTTTGATAGCCTTTTACCTATAGCAAAATAATTTACTTTTTCATACATTTTAGTTTCTCTTTTTTGGCTACCCATGAGTTGTAACAAATAGCATCCCATTCATACACCCAGTCGTTCTCTCTGGTTTAGAAAGCTCCACACGGTGTGTAGTTTTCAGGCATCTACCCACCACATTATCCCTTACCATAACCTGATTATTCTACCTTCTAAGTGTTAGATGTTTCATCTCCATACCTTTGTTTTCAGTCTTATTTTCTTTCCTACTTCATCTTAAAACATTTAACTATCTTTTTATATTTTTTCAAAACATTGCAGACAAAAGGAATGGACATATTTAACTAAATGTTGGTTTGAGTTATAAATAAATTACCAGCATAATCACCACCATAAAGTCCACTCTAACCTAGCTGGAGACATCCATTTAGTTAATGATTTACTATTTACAGCAGGTCAGAGTGGCTTGAAAGAAAAACCCATTGAAGAGTGTTTTAGTGAGGGGTTCTTTTTGAAGATTCCACCTCCCCTAATGTATCCAAAAGAAACAAACACAGTTGAAAAATATGTTTTATATTTGTCATGCCTAACAAAAACAATATTTCTCGGTTTCTTTATAACCACGGAGTTAAAAAGATCAATCAAATTTTAAGTCACATCTAGTTCTGCTGCAAATACGCCCTGCCCTGAGAACTTACTTCCTATAAGCCTGATAAACTAAGTGAATTCATTCTGCTAAATAATGTATGTATTTATTCTGGTCAAAGTGAAGCATAGTAATATATATTGACGTATTCTTGAATAACGAATACATTTTTAAAAATCTAAATTTACACCTATTATTTATAGGTATTCAGAAAACTCCAAATGAACCGCAGTTGGAATTCATCCTTGGTAAGGAATTTTTATCTTATTTATATCATTAAATATAGGTATTTGTGTAGTCGTTTGCAAGTTCTAGGTACATATCATTACGTATTTTACAAACTTTTTTTTTTTTGAGTCGGAGTCTCACTCCATCACCCAGGCTGGAGGGCAGTGGCACAGTCACAGCCACCCCAGCGTCGACCTGCTGGGCTCCGGCAATCCTTCCACCTCAGCCTTCCAAGTAGCCAGAACTACAGGTACCCACTACCACATCTGGCTAATTTTTTTTTTTTATTGTAGAGACGAGGTCTCGCCAAGCTGCCTGGGCTGGTCTCAAGCCCTCAGACTCAGGCAATCCACTCATCTCAACCTCCCAAAGTGCTGGGATGACAGGCTGAGCCACCGAGCCCGGCCTATTTGACAAACTTTTATGAACAATGTTCTATTAAAAATTGTGTTCTACAAAGTAGGTGTTATTTTCTCCCAACTGATAAACAGAGTCAAAGTTGCTGCCCAAGAATACAGGGTTCAGGGGTGATAGAGTTTTGCCTCTCAGCCAGGTCTGCTGAACCTATGCCTGGTATTTATTTTCTAATACAGCAACTGTATTTTGTTGCTAATCAACATTTCTGGAAGTCTGTTTGTCTAATTTTGTACTCCTAGGACTGGCCACATATAGTTTCCCTTTGTGTTCCTTTATGGCATTACAAGATTCTTGGCCCTGGTGTCTTTTTTTTTTTTTTTTTTTTTTTTTGAGTTGGAGTCTCACTCTGTCGCCCAGACTGGAATGCAGTGGCTGCTCCCGGTCACCGTAGCCTCGACCTGCTGGGCTCCAGCGATCCTTCCGCCTCAGCCTTCTGAGTAGCTGGAATTATAGGCATGCGCTACCACGCCCAGCTGATTTTTTTATTTTGTTTTATTGTGGAGATGAGGTCTTGCCAAGTTGCCCAGGCGGGTCTCGAACCCGCGGGCTCAGGCAATCCACTCACCTCAGCCTCCCAAGGCACGGGATTACTGAGCCAATGAGCCCGGCTGGCCCCTGTGTCTTACTCAACAAGAACCCCTGACTCTTTATTGATTCTGTGCACATATCTTTGGCATTCCACTACTTAGCTAATGCATGGAAACAGCTTTGTATTTGATTCGCATATGACTGTAAAAAATACCATTAGGGCACTAACTGCAGAAAGGTATTTAAAAACAGTAAAAATATGAATCAAATGAACTATGTAGAGAGAGGCTGGACTTGGTGGCTCAACCTGTTATCCCAGCACTTTGGGAGGCTGAGGTGAGTAGATTGCCTGAGCCTGCAGGTTCGAGACCCGCCTGGGCAACTTGGCAAGACCTCATCTCTACAATAAATCAAAAATTAGTCTGACATGGTAGCACCCACCTGTAGTTCCAGCTACTTGGAAGGCTGAGGCGGAAGGATCGTTGGAGCCCAGTAGTTCAAGGCTGCAGTGGCCGGGAGCGGCCACTGCACTCCAGTCTGGGTGACACAGTGAGACCCCAACTCAAATATATATATATGTAGAGAGGTCTTTTTTTTCTCTTATGATCCTGAAATATGTTGAAAGGACAGCAATATTTTTACATTTTATTTCAAATGAAATTTTACAGACTAACACACATATATATATTCAGTTTTATAGACAGAGACCAGATATGGTATCCAAATTTTTACATATTAATATGCATGTTTTCTAATGTTTTGAGAGCAAATTGAAATACATACATATACCATATTGGATTTTATCATTAGAATTCCCAATTATTTTAGACACATACATTTTTACTAACTGTGCTTTCAAATTTATATTTTTTTTGCTCAAAACACTTCATCTTGAGGTATAACTTACTGGCACAATAATTGTATATAATTTATATTTTGAACACTTATTGGTTACTCATGTTCCTAAAAGGTGCTATAAATTAAATACTCTAGATTTTGTATTTTCCTGGGTATTGAGAAATAGGCAGAAACGTGAAAACTGAAGAAACTTTCATGACAATACCAATAGAACTATTCTTCTTTTCTAGAGAGATTTTGGGTGGCATCAGATATAGAAAGGGAACTGAGGAGAAAAAGGCAGTAAAGGTAAAAGGAGCCTAGGCACCTCTGACTCACTGACGACTCTTGCTACTTGAACCTTCCTCTATCTTTTTTTCATTTTTAAGAGAAGAACCTCATTGTTTACCTTATAAATAAATAAATAAAATAAAATATCATAAATAAAAACTTTTTTTAAAAGTGAAGTTCGTTAGAGTGACTTGGTATATTTCAGAGAGCAAACAAAGCCTTCTTACTTGCACATAGGCAAAAGAGAGAATCTGAAGGCATCAGAAGGAATTGGGAGTGGAGATTGTTAGGCGAACATGGCGGCCAGCCGTGTGTCTGGGCCAAGTACTTGTCTTCTATTTGAATTAAAATCATCTGTCTTGTTCAAAGATCGAACTATGCTATTTTTGTTTTGAACATCTAGTCATGTTCAGTGGCAATGCTGTTGTCACTTATATTTCTGGTTTTGAATCATAGAATTAAAAGATTAGCAGCTGTGAGAATTTATTCATAAAATGTTCCTCCAGTTAAAAAAAAAACACTTCATTGTTCTTTTTCTCTATATTTATTCAAAAGTAGGCTAGTATTCTTAACAACAGATAATTTTATCTTATCAAGTGACAAGAAATGCCTGATGAGTGAACGGAAGAAAGTTGTTTAGAGTCTTCAGGGAATTGTATTGTTCTTGATCTTAGAAGTCACATCCCTAAACTGTTAATGCTTCTTAGCACTTTATGATTTTTAACTATACTATTTCTTGAATAATTTTTTAAAACTACTCCTCAAAGGTATTACAGCTAAATTCTTATACGTTTTACTGTATATTTTGTCATTTTTTTCTGAGAGTTTTTTAAATCCTACAAATGCAACTTCACCTACTTATGAGTAACTTTTCATTTCATAACAAATATTTAGAGAATAATAGTTTATTAAATATTTCATTATTGTTTAAGGATGTGCATATTTATCTAATTAGGACAAATTCAAGGAAAAAGAAATAGAACAGATAGGGGGCTTTTATACACCGAATTTTCCAACTAAATTTTTTTTAATAGGCACAGAATCAATGCACTACATTTTTGATAAGTGATTCTCTACTTTTTAACCAAAGTACCCAGATAACTTGAGAGTGTCAATGACTTGGCTTTTTAAAATTGGGAGTCACATTAATTATTTCACTAGGTGTCATATTGCTTTGTGAAAGTTATTTTCCTTCTACGGTTTGTGTCTGCCTTACTTCTGTGCTGCCATAAAATCATTATGTTTTGCTGAAGTTCTTCTGTTACATCTTTATTTGGGTAAATTGGTAGGAAATGCTTAGCCAATTGAGCAAATAATTGGCTAAAAAATGTCTTGGCAGCACAAGATAAGCATGCACCAAAAAAAAAAAGTATCGCATGTCCATTGTTAACTGTATTTCTAATGATTGATTGCATTTAAATTAAATAATTCACCCTTACGACTGCTATCCTGCTTCTATTTTTTTGTTTGTTTATTTTTTTCTTTTGAGTGTATCAATACCCTTTTTACTGTTATAAAGAAAGGAATAATTGCACACCTAAGAGAACACTGATTTTGCTTATGGTTTAATAAAAGTGTTTTCATTTTCACAAGACATTTAAAAAGAGGAAAGATTACTTAAAATCTAAGTGCAATTCTTTATGAAAACCGTTGTGGAAAATGTACAAATAAGACTAATCTTGACAAGGATATCACTTACATTTCTATGAAATATTTTAAATATATTTCCTTGATTATGCTTGTAATATTGCTTATCTTGTGCCTTCATTTATTATCGTTAGAGTCAATAGAATGTTTATGAGATTATGTCTTCATATTTTTATTTGTACATGCATGTATTATAAATGTCTATATACGTACTGTAAACCCAAAACAGTAGGTACCAATGCCTATTAAATGCATAGGAGAGAATGGCATGTGTGTGTTTACATGCAGTCCTTGTGTTCTTTATTTGATGCCTTGAAGTCATGTTCTTGACATTAATGTATATCTTGATGGCTGATACCCAATGGAAGCCAGTGACCAGACACAGGGAACAAAGAAAGATACTTTTTTTTCCCCTACATCAACAAACTTTGGGGTTGATTATGATAGGAACAGTGACATGGAATTTAGAGTGTTATCCTTAACAAGTACAAGTAATTTATTACTCCAAATTGTGTTGGGAGAGGCATAGAATACCTATAAATAAAATAATTCCAGATAATTTTGTGTTCTGTATAGACAGAAAGAGTTACTAAATAGAACATACCTAGTGAGGGACAGTGAAGTTGGGGGGAAAAGAGTCTTCTGAGTGGAGATTTCAAAGAAGTTCTCTCAGTTCTTTTGCAGGGTCTGGATACTGGTCTGGAAATTGTCCATAATGAACCTAAGATCTGGTGACTTTTCAAGTGGGAGGAGATGAACTATAGTGGACATCCAAGCAGGAGTTAATAGAGTTCTTATCGTGGGAATGATGGGGCCCAGGTAGTAAATTAGATTACTGGTTTTACCATGTATGAAACCAAGTCACAAGTGGGTCCTGTCTTGAGGTAAAAAGAGCCATAAAGGGAAATAGCAGGATAGTGAAGGACCTGTTGCTGCTAGATGCCAAGTCAGTGAGCTCTGACTCCCATGCCTCTTGTGTTCTCCCCTACTTTCACCCTTACTTCAGCCCCAGCTGTTGGGGTGAAAAGATCAGGCCTGATGATTGGATGCTGGTGAAGTTCAGTGAGTGAGGGATAGAGAGCCTTGGAACTTGAGGCCAACTGATGACTGCCAAAACTTTTGCCTTTTGTAAAGCTGTTTTCTTTTAAGAATCAGTCAGTGTTTTCTTGTGTGGAGTAATTCTCTTCCAAAGACTTTTTTTTCCCTTTTGAATATAAAATGTACTGACTGTCCTCCTGTAGGTTTTATTAGCATACAAAATGGGAGTTATCTGATATTCATATTGCTTAATAGAGCCTTTATTGTTCAGTTTTATCTAAAATGGAAAAATCTACATTAACTGCTAGAATGTTACATTACAGTAGCAAAAATCATCACAAATAAATACCAGTAATAGGCAGTGTAGAAATACGTCTCAGCTATTGCTAGAATGTGGTCATACAAGGGGGGACTCAAAAAAATAGAATTTATTTATAAAAAAGTGTGTATTTATTCTTACATGTTTAAACTTCAGTCACTTTCAAAGTACTCTCCATTTGATGCAATACCCTATCGAGACTTTTTTCCAGTGCTCAAAACAGTTTTTGAACTCGACAATGTTAATGCCTTTTAGTGTTTCCGCTGTTTTTTTGTTTCACCTCTTCCACATCAGCAAAATGTTTCCCTTTGAGGACTCCTTTCAGCCAGGGAAACAAACAAACAAAAGTTGCTTGGGCCAATGCTGGGTGAATAGGGAGGGTGGAGCACAGGGGTCTTGTCATTTTTTGTCAAAAACTGCTGAACACTCAGCATTGTGTAGGTAGGTGTGCTGGTAAATTCTTCATCAAAAAATGGGCAAATCTGTTTAAAGAGTCTCCAAAAAACAATTCACTGAAGCCAAACCCAGCCTCTCACAACAACAGTAGCTGGTAAACTGATGCCAATGAGTACCTAGAACACTTACCCATCAGGGGAAGCCTGTACAAAAGGGGCCTGCCCTCCAAAAAAATAATTCTCTTTTTCTGGGGTATCCCTCTTCATATTTCATACATTTTCAGACATAGCGAACCCTCTTTATTTCTGTTTCACCATCTCCTTTCATGGCATTTTTCATGTCAGTATGTTAAGTTCAGGAGGGATGATTCATTCATAAGCTATTATTTAATTTTTAGAGTAAAACATATATTCTTAAGATGGAGTACTAGGCAGTCATTAAAAAATCATTTATCAAAAGAATACTTCATCACACAAGAGAATGTAAAAGATTTTTTGTTTGTTTTTTGTTTTTGCTTTTTTTTTTTTTGCGTCGGGGTCTCACTTGCTCATCCAGGCTGGAGTGCAGTGGCATGCTGCTTACGGCCGCTGCAGCTTTGACCTGTTGGGCTCAGGTGAGCCTTCTGCTTCAGCCTTCCAAGTATCTAGAACTACAGGCATGTGCCACCACACCTAGCTAATTTTTTTATTTATTGTATAGATGAGGTCTCACCATGTTGCTCAAGCTGGTCTTGGACCTGTGGGCTCAGGCAATCATCTTACTTCAGCCTCCTAAAGTGCTGGGATTATAAGTGTGAACCACCGTGCCCAGCTGAATGTAAAAGTTTTAAAAGCAGAATAGCAAACTGCATGCACAATATAACCCTCATTTAACTATTTGCGTCTGTATGTGTAAGAGAGCAAAATTCGAAGGCATGAATGTCTTCAGTTGTGATTCTCATCAGCTGGTAGCCTTTTTTACCTTTGTTATGCTTTCCTATATCTTCCGAAGTCTCTGCAATGCACCCAGATACATTTCATAATCAGGTGCTGTTGTTGTTTTCAATAAAGAACTTAAATATGCTGAACAAAATAAGCAATATATCTGACGAAGTAATGTTTTACTCTTTGCCTTCGGTTAGTTCACAGTAGAATTAGAGAAGTCAAATGAGACCCCTGAAATTATTTTTAAAAACAGTCAAAGGCTAAGCTATTTCTTAGGATCTCTAAAAATATTAGGGATTGTATAAAGCAGTGATCCCCAACCATTTTGGCATCAGGGACCGGTTTCATGGAAGATAATTTTTCCAAGTACAGTGGGGTGGGGGATGGGGGATGGTAGTCTCAGGATGATTCAAGCCCATTACATTTACTGTGCACTTTATATTACTATTAGATTTTAATATATAATGAAATAAATGAAATAATTCTACAACTCACTATAATGCAAAATCAGTGGGAGCCCTGAACATGCTTTCCTGCAACTAGATGTTCCCATCTGAGGATGTGGACATCCCAGAGGTATGTCACCTCCATCCAATCTACTCCATAATCTTGTCTTGGTTACTGTCACTGCAGTAAACCTTGATTTACAAAAATGGGACGTTGGAAATGGAAGCAGATTTTTCATTGCTTTTGTGGCAATCTCAGGATATCCTGCCCTTAATCCAGAACGTATGGAGATTTGAAGTTGATCTTCTTCTAGCATGGACAAAGTCCATTCACCTGGCTTATTCACAAATGGGTTGCAGATCCTTTCTTTCCAAGTTTGAGGATCTTTTGAGGTTGGAAAGCAATGCTTAAACTCTTTGGAAAGCTGAGATAGGCTGGGGGAAAGAAGGCCCTGGCTCAGTCTCTTTCAAAATCTCTGCTGATATTTGAAACATGTCAAATCCCAATGTTCAGTTGTCACCCCTATAATTCCAGTTTGACTTTGAATGTAGCCACTTTATCTGCTGACTTGAACACAGTTTTCATTCTTTCTGAGGTGACAGATTGAGTTTGTTGAGCAGGTTGAATATGTCACACAAGTAAACAAGTTTTACAATCCATTCTGTGTTACTGAGATGTGCTGCCAGTGATGACTGTTTTTCTGAAAGAAATCTCTGGTGCAGCTCTTATAACTCAGAAACTTGGTCCACTGATCAAACTTTAGAAAGTCATCACACTTCTATGTATAAGAGTGAGTGGATTGCCTGAGCCCGTGGGTTCGAGACCTGCCTGGGCAGGCAAGACCTCATCTCTACAATAAATCAAAAAATTCGCCAGGAGTGGTAGCGCACACCTGTAGTTCTGGCTACTCGGAAGGCTGAGGCGGAAGGATCGCCGGAGCCCAGCAGGTCAAGTCTGCGGTGGCCAGGAGCGGCCACTGTACTCCAGTCTGGCCGACAGAGTGAGACTCCAACTCAAAAAAAGAAAAGAAAAGAAAAGAAAATGTGTGTGCCCTGTGTCCATCTCCTCATAGAGATGTGCGAACAGACGTAAATTAAGAGCATGCACTTCAATGTGGTTGATAATTTTAATCACATCCTACAAAACATTAAGTTCAGGTGACATTTTTTGGCTAGTCAGCATTTCTCTATGGACGGCACAGTGCATAGACTCACATTCAGAATTAACCACTTTGACCCAAGTAATAAAACCAGAAAGTCGTCCAGTCATGGCAGCTGCTCCATCCATGCATATACTGACAAAATGGTCAATTCAGTTTTCCTGATATGCAATCATTCAAAGACTTGAATAGTTCTGCAAGGAGTGATATTGGTTGACAATAACAGAGTGCATGTATCATAACCTCATGTACATCCTCCTGAAAAATATATCACACAAAAATAAGCATTGCTGCCTCATTGTCAATATGGTAGACTGGTCAACCTGGATTGAGTACTATGACTCATTAATCTTCTCTGACAACTATGCTTCAGTATCCTCTGCTATTTCATCAATTTGTTTAGTTATGGTGCTAGCCGAAAGAGGAATATGTGCCACCTTTTGAACTGCAGCCTCTCCTAAATTTCAGGACAAATGTCTGTAGCAGCAGGCAGGATCAACTGCAGCATCCACTCGCCTCGGCCTCCCAGAGTGCTGGGATTACAGGCTGAACCACGGAGCCCAGTCTTTATTTTCTTTTAAATGCAGCTTTCTTTTTGTTGGCAGTCTCAGAGTCTTTTGCTGTCTCATCATTGGGTCTTTCCCCTTTTCAAAGGAGCTCTCTAGTGATGTTTGTTTTTCACTTATTTTGGCTAGGATTAGCCTGTGGGCTCATTAAAACTATGACCGAGACAAATGCACAGTGCAGGAAAGAGGCATGGATGGAAGTGGTAAATAAAATAATAGGTGGGGCACGCATGGACTAAAATAAGTGTCTGACTCTGACTTAAAACCTGCCACCAGATGCAACCTTACCATTGAAGTACATCAACTTACTTGCTACTCACTGATAGGGTTTTGATATGAGTCTACAAGCAGTTGATTTATTATGGTCTCTGTGCAGTCAAACTCACTGTGAATGTTAATCTGTATTTGTAGCCACTCCCTAGCACGAGCATCACCGCCTTAGCTCCACCTCAGATCATCAGGCATTAGATAGATTCTCAGGAACTCACATGCACATTTTACAATAGGGTTTGTGCTCCTGTAAGAATCTAATGCTGCCACTTATCTGATAGGAGGTGGAGGCCAGGTGGTAATGTCAACGATGGGGAATGGCTATAAATACAGATGAAGCTTTCCTTGCTGGCCTGCCACTCACCTCCTGCTGTGTGGTATTGTTCCTAACCGGTCTGTGGCCCCAGGGATTGGGAAGCCCTGTTATAAAGGATAAAAATTGTGTGGAAAGGAGTAGTCAGTGAGGCTTACTACAGAAGACTAGCCAAAGCTAGTTTTTGAGGAAAGAAAACAGGATTAGACTAAGGAGAAGAAAAGGAAATCACATTCTGTACCAGGAGATCCCCAAAAGCAGACACTTGGTCTTTGAGACAAAAGACTCCAAGTTCAGGACACAACCACAGAAAGACATGGAATAAATATTTATTATTACACAAGTTCAGCCATCTTGTCTTTCTAGAAGGAAAATTAGAACAGTATTCCCCTCCAATACAATTCTTGATCCATTTAATTCCTGGTCTTTTGGGAATGAATAGTGGTATGTGTAGAAAAATTGTGATTCCACATGTTTTATAGGAAACTAACTTCACATTCACTCTGTAAACCACATTAGTCCTGCTGTACATAATGTAACTAAAGAGACTAAGTGAAGTACAGAATTTGTAGAAGGTCTGCTTTTTCTATGAAAGTGGAGGACTTTTTTCAAAGTATTATGAGTATACCGCCCAATATATATCTGCACCAGGTAAATGGCGTGTACCATCCTAGAATTCAATGATTAAAATTTGGTTTTTGTCACATTATGTCCTGCAGTGTCCTTAGGTAGGTTGCTTCAGATATCACGGTGACTAAACATAAGGAGTGATTATCCTCTTTGGTCATTAAAGCTTTATCAAGGAGCGTGCTGATTCTAAATACTTCATTCTTCTATTGGATCACGTGATATATAATGGGTATTGATTTTGGACTTCATATATAGAGCCACTGTAGTTCTCTTTTTTTTTTTTTTTTGAGTTGGAGTCTCACTTTGTCGCTCAGACTGGAGTACAGTTGCATGCTCCTGGCCACCACAGCCTTGACCTGCTGTGCTCTGGTGATCCTTCTGCCTCAACCTTCCAAGTAGCTGGAACTACAAGGCATGCGCTACCACGCCCGGCTAATTTTTTGATTTATTGTAGAGATGAGATCTCGCCAAGTTGCCCAGGCGGGTCTTGAACCCGCGGACTCAGGCAATCCACTCACCTTAGCCTTCCAAAGTGTAGGATCACAGGCTGAGCCACCGAGCCCAGCTCACTGTATTTCTAATAGCCCAGGCATGGGGAAAAAATTATAAAATGATTTGATCAGTTGTTTGGGCTCTGTTTTTAAATATGTATAGAAATGTTTCCAATTGACAAGCCGCATGAGAAAAAGTCTCATCTCTTTACAGACACAGCATTTACAGCTTGCAAGAGCCTTCATTAACCTGCATGTCAAGTCCATTCATACTTTATGAATAGCTATAAATCAAGCATTGTTTTATACGTTTTTCTAAGGGAAAAAAAAAAAAACCTAGGAGGCTCAACTTACCAATTCTCTTCGGTAATTCACACTTAGTCTCCCTTGCTGGTGTGTGTTCTATAAATTATGATAAAGCTCTGACTTTTTTAAAACTCCAGTGGGAGAATAGAGGATTTTAGTATGTCTTGCTTAGTATTTTTACCTTCTACATGGCATGTGGGGCTAGCTGAAGAGAATACTAAGCACAGAGTTTTATTTTTACATTCAATCTATTGATAAAAAGATTACTTCACCATATAAGATGCAAGATGATCTTCAGAGCACCAAGAGAAGCAATTTCTCTGAATTAGACAAGGCCTGTGCTTGTCTTATTTTACATTGATTGCCATTTTCTTAATTTTTACAGTATAATACATCCCTTAGAAAACATTACATTCCCCTAAACAACGAACAACCATTTTCTGGGCACCTCCTAAAGTCAAGGCATTGTCCAAAGTATTGGAAAGTCACAGAAACAGCTACCATTTTTTCAACATCTGCTGTGTGCTTAGCTCTTTACGATCAGGATGTCGTGTATTCCTCACCACAAGTCTACAGGTTAATAATATTAAAAATAGCTAACATTTATTGAGTGCTTTCTTGTTTGTCATATGCTGTTCTAAATAATATACACAAGCCGGGCTTGGTGGCTCAGCCTATAATCCCATGCCTTTGGGAGGCTGAGGTGAGTGGATTGCCTGAGCCCGCGGGTTCGAGACCCGCCTGGGCAGCGAGACATCATCTCTACAATAAATCAAAAAAAAATCAGCCGGGTGTGGTAGCGCACGCCTGTAGTTCCAGCTACTCGGAAGGCTGAGGTGGAAGGATCGCCAGAGCCCAGCAGGTCGAGGCTGCGATGGCCGGGAGCGGCCACTGCACTCCAGTCTGGGCAACAGAGTGAGACGT